>NC_043003.1:89038529-89068529 GCF_006345805.1 Octopus sinensis
TATATATATCTATATATATGTGTATATATATATATATATATAATATATGTGTTTATATATATATATATATATATGTAAATATATATATATATATATATATATATTGACAATCTTTTGACAATCTTTTACCAAGAGTGAAACCTGTTAAGTAAATAAACATCGTTTAAATTGCATTTTCAAACCTTTTTTCTTTATATATCTATATATATATATATATATATATATATATATATATGTAATATATATAATATATATATTATATAATATATATATATATGTAATATATATATATATATATATAATATATAATATATATATATATATGTAAATATATATATATATATATATATATATATATTATATATATATATATATATGTAAATATATATATATATATATATATATATATATATTATATATATATGTAATATTATATTATATAATATATATATTATATATATGTAAATATATATATATATATATATATTATATGTAAATTATATATATATATATATATATAATATATAATATATATATATATATATATATATATATATAGATATATATGTATGTAATATATATATATATATATAATATATAATATATATATATATTATATGTAAAACAACACCAGTATTTATTTTGATACTTATTCAAGTGATTCTACTAGGTTCCAGTCTGATTTGGCCTGGTTTTTATGGCTTCATGGCCTTCTTAATGTCAACTGCTTTACAGTGTACACTGGATGCCTTTAATGTGCCACTGACATGAGTGCTTCTGTGTGTGTGTATACATACACACACATATTGATTAAAATTTGAAAAAAAATACATTACTCCCACCTCTTACTTCAGCAATCTTATTCTTGTCCTGCAGTTCCCCTTCACCTTAAATTTTACCTCCTCCTCACCCTTACCAACTTTTCTTGCTCTTTTAATCTCTTTTTCCTACTCCTTCTCCCACCTGACATCTTAAACTTTGAACAAAGACTCTGTCTGAAACATTGGACACTACCAACAGTAATTTAACTGCGCTCTCTGTGCCATCATTTCTAAATAATACATATATATATATGTATGTATGTATGCATGTATGTGTGTGTATGTGTGTGCATATGTGTATATATATATATATATATATATATATATATATATATATATATATACACATGCATGTGTATGTGCGTGTGCATATGTATATGTATGTGTGTTTGTGTATGCATGCATGCGTGAATATGTGCTAGCATGTGTGTGTGTGTGTATGTTCACATATACACACACACATGTGTGTGCATTATATAATGCATGTCTATTATATAATGTCAATATATGCTGAATATATAGCTTAATGTAGTATAACGGTGTAGTGTTGTCTCTGTGGTATAAGGCACATTGTTACTTCTTTTCTGCGACAATTTATGTCTGTATTAATGGTTTATATTTGTTGTTTTTCTGAAAGAAATAATGTTGTAGACAAAATATTATGTCGAAAGCAATGGAAAAAACACCAAGACCAAATTTAGTTGGATCACCAAATATAGATTTCCAATCATCTGTGGGAAGAGAAAGAAAAAGATTATATTAGTTTTCACACATCAACATTATTATCAGTACCATATATGCATGCATGTATGTACAACACACACACATACATATATATATATATATCATCATTGTTTTAACATCCACTGTTCTATGCTTGCATAGGTTGGACAAGTTTATTGAGGCAGATTCTTTATGGCTGGATACCCTTCATGTCACCAACCTTCACCAGTTTCCAAGCATAGTAATATGTCCCCATGGGCAGACATGATTTTGCAGAATATTGGAAATGAAGGACATTCATATACAATAATTCTATGTTTGATGGACACAAATACACACACACACACACTATTCTTTAACAAGAATAATGTTAACAGTGACACTAAAGTTTTTGGTCAGCTAAGCCATCACTGGATTGTTTGAATTCATCTTAGCTTTATGAGGTGATATCAAAATGTTCTGTTGCATATTAACTGATGGTAGCACACAGTTGCATGCACAGTGAGAGCTAGCAGTGACCTTCATGAGGCACTGTGTTGAGTAACATCGCTGTATTTACTTTGCAAGTTGTAAAATTTGCTTTTTGTAATCACATGTATGCTGTAGTCTGCAATTTTGTCATGAACAAGAAGTTGGAACAAAGAGTTAATGTGAAATTTGGTGTTAAACTTGAGAAGTCAGTTACAGAAACGTTGAGCATGCTTTGGCAAGCTTACAGTGATGAGACAGTGGGTTATATGCAATGTTTAGAGTGGCATAGGCACTTCATGAATGGAAGAACGTCCCTGGATAGTGAAGAGAAATCTCGAAGACCTGCCACTAGCATCACTCCTGGAAATGTAGAGAAAATTCATCAGTTTGTGCATGAAGATCATTAGAGGACAATTAACAGCATTGTTGGTGTTGTTGGTCTGTTGTATGGGTCAGTGCAGGCAATCTTGATGTTTGAATTGAACATGTGGTGTGTCTCTGCCAAGTTTGTTCCCAGCCTGCTGACCACTGAACAGAAAGAATATCATGGAGTCTGTCAAGATCTCCATCAGCATGCCATTGATGACCCAGCCTTCATGTTGAGGGTCATCACCAATGACAAGAGTTGGGTCTTCAGGTATGACCCTGAGATGAAGCGTCAGTCATCAAAATGGAAAAGGCCTTCATCTCCATGAAGAAGGCACAACAGAGCTGCAGCTCAATCAAGAGCATGATCATCATTTTTTACAACATCCATGATATTGTGCATTGATAATTTATCCCCCAGGGCCAGACCATCAATTGAGAGCCCTACTGCAAAAATCTTGAAGCATTTGAGGGAAGACATTAGGCGAAAATGACTGGATCTGTGGGGCATGAAGAATTGGATTCTTCATGATGATAATGCACCCTATCACTGAGCTCTCCTCACTCACCAAAAACAACATGGTATCACTTCCACACTTGCCCTATCTGCCAGATTTAGCACCTGCAGATTTCCATTCCTTCCTCAAGATGAAAATGCAGCTCAAAGGTCACTGTTTTAACACCATTGTGGAGATCCAGAGTTGATCGCAGAAGGTCCTGGACTTGCTTACGGAAAATGACTTCCAGATTATATTCGAAAAGTGGTAGGAAAGTTGGGACCAGTGTATTACTGCACAAGGTTACAATTTCAAAGGAGATGATGTTTTTACATTAGGTAAATAAGTTATTTTATATTAAACATAACTAGTCCAGGAACTTTTTGATACCACCTCATATATAGTCTCTGTTAAGTTAAAAAATTTTGTCAGAGGTGGAGCTCTATCAAATGGTAATTAAGGTTGTAGGATAGGTTGTGATGGAGAGGTGTTAATTAAATTTGGAGTTGTGTTATTGTTCAGAATTTATTCATGCATATAGAACTTTCTAATCAGATGTGTCAGTTTCAGGTTATTGGGTTGTTTTCAGGGGTTCTCAAAAAAATATAGGTTAGTGGAAGGGGTTAATTGGTCACTATATGAAACACTAGGTTAAGTTGTTTCCCCAAATTTAAACTTAAATTCTCATCAAAATTATCTCATATGAGTGCATATATATATATATATATATATATATATATTTATATATAGAGGGCATTATACATACATGCCAGAGGGCATTATACATACATGCCACACGCTAAGAGGGACAATTAGTCATTTCTACCAAAAATTTTACTAATCCCACCGAATGCAATTTTTCAAAGTAAGACATTTAAAAATATAGACTTGTATCACTGTGATTTCATACCTCTGTATTCATCAGCAAGCCTGGGTGTATCATAAATAAACGACCCTGCCTCGCTTAAGCCGAGCAGCTAACTGGTCAACATCAACGAGTCCTCCAGGCAATAACAGAGGAATTCAAGATGGGCTGCCCCTGGGAGCTCCTCTATGGTAATGACCTGGCCCTCATAGCAGAATCACTACCGGAACTAGAAAAGAAATTTCGGGTGTGGAAGCTAGGTTTAGAATCAAAAGGCCTTAGAGTCAATATAGAAAAGACCAAAGTTCTAGTAAGTAGGAAGGCGAACACACCACACACCCCCTCTAGTAGATGGCCCTGCTCAATCTGTAGTAAAGGTGTAGGTAGAAAGTCCATAAGATGCACCCAGTGCAAGCTATGGACACATAAAAGGTGCAACAACATCAAAGGAAAACTAACCAAGAAGATAGCTTTCTTGTGCAGTAGATGCACAGGGAGCAATAGACACCACAGATACTCAGAAAACAGATTCCATCACACTTCAGGGGAAGAAACTAGAAGTAGTTGATAGTTTCCGCTACCTTGTTGACCAAGTTAGTAGTGGAGGTGGATGCTCAGAGAGTGTCACCACTAGAATACGAATAGCCTGAGCAAAGTTTAGAAAGCTCCTACTGGCGACAAAGGGTCTCTCGCTCAGAGTGAAAGGTAGACTGTATGATGCATGTGTGCGAACTACCATGCTTCACGGTAGTGAAACATGGGCTGTGACTGCAGAGGACATGCATAGGCTTGAAAGAAATGAAGCTAGCATGATCTGCTGGATGTTTAATGTCAGTGTGCACACATGACAGAGTGTAAGCACCCTGAGAGAAATGCTGGATATAAGAAGCATAGGATGTGGCATGCAAGAGAGACGTCTGCGCTGGTATGGTCATGTACTGCGGATGGATGAGGAGAGATGTGTGAAGAAGTGCCACTCCCAAACAGTTGAAGGTATCTGGGGTAGAGGTAGACCCAGGAAGACTTTGGATGAGGTGGTGAAGCATGACCTCCGAACATTTAGCCTCACAGAGGCAATGACAAAAGACCGAGACCTCTGGAGATATGCTGTGACTGTGAAGACCTGACAAATAACGTGAGTTCTTGGCAGTTTCCTGCACTAGCTTCACATAGAAGCCCCAGCCCATCCAAAGTACCTTGAATCGCAGGACGGCCTGCTGTGTTTACCTTGATATTGTAGGGTGACCTGCTGTGCTTGAGGAGACCTATTGAGTCAAGTACATCAACACCAAAAAATCAAATGGAAATTGTAGTCGTGATACCTGTGCCGGTGGCACGTAAAAAGCACCATCCGAATGTAGCCGATGCCAGTGCCTCCTTGACTGGCTTCCGTGCCAGTGGCATGTAAAAAGCACCCACTACACTCACGGAATGGTTGGCGTTAGGAAGGGTATCCAGCTGTAGAAACACTGCCAGATCAGACTGGAGCCTGGTGCAGCCTCTTGGCTTCCCAGACCCCAGTCAAACCGTCCAACCCAGGCTAGCATGGAAAACAGATGTTAAACGATGATGATGATGATATATATATATATATATAATATATATATATATACTTTGATAGGTTTCGGCCATTATTGGCCCAGGCCATGTCCAACTTAATAGCACCAAAATAATAATAATAATAATAATGGACTCTCCTGTCATTAGACAATATATGAGGGTTCAACAATTTCTTACTGAATGACCACACAGACAATTTGTTTATAGTGATCAAATGTTTGTGTAGACACAAACTCACTCCCTCCATCAAATTGACATTACCTATACAGGTGCAACTGGGTGCTACGTCAGATATCAAAATGATCGCAGAGCAACATGAAATGAAGTGCTTTGCTCAAGAACACAATGCAATGTCTGGTCTGGGAATCAAACCCACAATCTTGCAATTGTGAGTGCAACACCTTAAACATAAGCCATGTGCCTTCACACACACACACACACACACATACACACGCATATAAGGTATACATATATGCAATGTGTTTATATATATATATAAATAAAGTACACACACACACACACACATAATATATAAAGTACATGGTTTACTTTTTAACCACACACTCATGCCTGTACATTGGACCAACTCGCAATAAAGGAACTAGCTCTCCTAGTTGACAGCAGTGCTGGTGGTGCAAGAATAGCTTCCAGTTCATTCTGTAATGTGGCTTGCATTAGGAAGAGTATCCAGCCATAGAAACTATGCCAAAGATGACACAAGAGCTTGATGCAGCCTTGCAACTTGCTGGTTCCCTGTCAAACAGTTCAGCTTATGCTTGCTTGGAAAATGGACATTAATTGATGATGACGATGATATATATATATATATATATATATATATATATATGAGACGAAGTTAAAAATTATCTGGATTTTTACCAAAATTTTCTTTAGTTTAGCTGCACTGTCTTCAGCACAGTAGTTATGCAACTGAAATTTGACCTAGACTGCTCCAGTTTTCTTTCTTGTGTTACAGAGTGAACACAGCTGCTCCACTGGCAGTGTGCACCAAAAGAGAACAGAGACCAGTGATCTGATTTCTCTGGTCTGAAGGTGTGTCAGGAGATGAAATTTATCACAGGCTTTCAGTACAATATGGGGGCAGTGCTCTACTGCATAGAAGTGTGTATGAATGGATCAGGGAATTTAAAAATAGTTGGACAAATATGAAGCAGCAAGAGGGTGCAGGATGACCATCAATCACCAGCACTGGTGTGAAGATTCAACAAGCTTAAGAGATGGTTCTGGTGAACTGACAGGTGATTGTCGACAAGGTGGCATATTCTCTGAAAATTAATCATGGCTCTGCATATGAAATCATCCACACCAAGTTTTGCTACCATAGATTCTGGGCAAGATCGGTGCCAACAGAGCCAAGAGAGCATATAAGCGCAATTATGTGGAGTTCCACCAATGCTTACTTGACTGCTACAACAATGAAGGCAAAGCATTTTTGGAGAGAATAGTCACAGGCAACAAGACCTGGGTCCATCACTTTGAGCCAGAATCCAAAAGGCAGAGTATGGAGCAGAACCACTCAGAATCGCTAGTGAAAAAGAAATTCAAGGTTCAACCTTCTACAGAAAAAGTGATGTTTCTTGGGACACAAAAGGACCTATACTCGAACATTGCCAGGCAAAGGGTCTACAGTCACCAGTGTACGATACAGTGAAATGCTGGCCAACAATCTGAAACCCAGCAATTTACATTAAATGCTGAGGTCTGTTAAAGTGTTATTGTAGCTCAACAATGCACAACTACACAGTTGAAATCATTGAAAAATTGAGTTTCAAGTTGTTGGAACACCCTGCATACAGTCCAGATCTTGTCTCTTCCAGTTATCACCTCTTTGGACAACTCACACATCCTTTATGAGGTCACTGATTTGCTAGGGACAAAGAAATGAAAGAAGTGGTGTGTAAATGGTTGCATGGTCAGCAAAAACCTTCTTTGATGGAATAAGTGCATTGAAAAGCAAGAAGACTATGCCAAAAAATGATGTAAGTGTTCAACCCTTGCTTTTGTTTTAATAAATTACAGAAACAAGAGTGTGTATAATTTTTGACACACCCTCATATATACTTTGATAGGTTTCGGCCATTATTGGCCCAGGCCATGTCTAACTTAATAGCACCACCATATATATATATATCTACACATACACACACACATCATCATAATTCAATTTCCCCTTTTTCATGCTTACACGGGTCTGATGGAACTTGTTGATGGAAATTTTCTGAGGCTGGATGCCCTTCTTGTTGACAACCTCATTTATTTCCAAGCAAGGTAATATTTTCTCATGGCTGGACATGTTTCCACAAAAACAATGGAAACAGACAACACTTTCTGTATGCCAGTGATTCTCATTTTACAACTATCACGATGTCATTAAAAGTATATACAAACACACACACACACGCACACAATGCTGTCAAAGTTTTTCTACACTGTGAATTTTTTCTCTCCACTGTCATCCTTAGAGATAACTGCAGGTTTTTACTATTTTTAACCCAAAGAACACAAGGTATGTGTTAAGTAATGCACACATGAAGGTATTGCTCTGGCAGTTGCTAACAATAAACTGGTGTCAAACTAAGCTACCAAGCTGAACACAGGGTCATTCCCTGTAGCTGATGACCCAACAGATGTTCCTCCCCCACCAACAACTGTACATCACATAAGAACCTTCCTACTGCTTCCCATTTTGGTGCTTTCTCCAACATCTAATAGATTTTGGAGGATTCTGGATTTCAGATGAAGGATTATCAGCCTGTAGTACCTAATTTAAGAAGATTTAATGATAGCAACTCTGCTTTGTAATTAATAATGAGGCTTACCTGACAGCTCATAGATACAAAGTTCAAATTCTGTCAGTGAGCACATTGATCTTTTTCTGCCTCAGATTTGTTCTTATCAAGATTAATATCATTGACATTGAAATCTTAACAGTTAATTCATAAGTTGTCCTCATTTTTAAGAGAATAAGGAGTCGTTCATGGAACTACTAGACCCTTTGTTAAGGGAGATCTAGCCACTGCATAAATAAGAAGAGCTTGTTAGTGCAGGAGACCTTCTATTTTGGTGATTTTTACAAATTCTAATTTTGGCGGGAACTTGGCATCAGTCCATATAGGGATAAAGTTGGTACCATTCATCATCATCATTTAATGTCTGCTTTCCATGCTAGCATGGGTTGATATGTAGCATTGTGAAATAGAAATGTCTAACAGCAAAAGTACCAAACTATACTCACCGTTGTTATATGAAAGTAGAAACATTTGTAAAATACTAAAAGTACCACCAGTAAAATCCATCAAGACACCCCATATGCTCCATCCTTCTGTACTCCGTCTTACACAATTCATATGACACTAAAAGTAAAAGACATTCATTAACGTAAAAAATAAACTTATCAGTTGATGTTGTTGTTGCTGTCGAGCATCTTTGGTCATTCCTTATCTAGGAAACCTATGACAAAATGTTTGCTTGATTGGCAAGGTGAGACTCTCACATCCAGCACTTCTCATAGACTAGGTCCCTACTTAGAAGAGAGCCCACACCCTGCATTCTGGTATGGGTATTATGTAAAAGTTGATGCGTACCCCAAACCAACAAAGAAGCATATATGCAGTCCATTGATCTGATGGAAATAGCAGCTAACTCACCTTTGAGTCAAATCTCCACTGTTTTAAACAAAGAAGATATTGGTTGATGTTGTCTTAGATACCCTTAAAAGATGGGATGGCCATCAGTGGAGTGCTTTTGACCATAGATTTACTCCACTGAGGATGACCGAAGACTAAAGAACAACAACAACAACAACATTATCATATGTGGTAGTTAGAGTCAGAGGTCAAAGAATTATAGAAAGTCATTCATTTGTATATAGAAATGTTCTTTGATAGATGAGATGGAATGGACATGTGTAGAGAAATGCTGTAATTTATGTCAGGTTGAAGGTATTAATTGTTGTTCTGAGGATGATGGCAATGATTCAGATAATGAGGATAATGATGATGATGGTATTGATGGTGGTTGTGGTTATGGTGACAGTAGTGTTAGTGAAGTTGATTAAGGTGTTAGTGACAATAATGATTAGTATAATGAAGATGATGATGCTAATGACACATCTACATAATTAGATATACATTCACTAAGAACTGATTACACAGGAGCAGTCCAGCTTCTCAAAGGCAAGTACAGGTTTATGGGAAAAGGTATATAGTCCCTTAAAGGGCTTGCAACCACTACAACCACCATCAACCTCAACACCAACAACATGATGACAATGATGATCACTCAAATGACAAAGTAATGATAATTAACCCTTTTGTTAAAATTTTTCTGTTGAAATACACTTCCTTTGTTTCAATTAATTTTAAAAATAACAGAGAACGAGTTCAAATACTTTAAGTTAAAAAAAACCTCTTAAACCTCCAGTCAAGTATATATCTCTCATTTATAACTAGCTTAATGAACCTAGTAATAAAGTGTTTTGTCAGTGTTCCAAAAATGCATATCAACCATTTTGATAAGAAAACTATTGCACTAATGACTCATCCATTGCGAGTCTATGTTAACAGGCCATGCCTGAAAAGTATAAGACTCACAATCTTATGTTATATATATATATATATATATATATATATATACAGGGTAGAAAATATTTTCCACAACATATTTGTAGTGGTTTCATGCAGGCATAGCATAGGTTTGATACTCAATTGCCAAATTTCACTTAACACTTCAACAGCGCTTTTCTCATGGTAAAACAATAGTTTTTCTATGAATGACAGCAGTTATACATTTCCCATATGCCTCCATTGAGCAGAATAATGTCTTTGCCACTTGACCCTCCTAACCTCTCCTAGGCCACCAGGGGCTGGAATGGAGATAACAGACCATCAGTGAAATCATTTGTTCTCAACAATATGTCTATCCTTCTGGCTGCTTTTTGATAGTTATAAAAACAAGAACTCCGTAAGCTAAAGGCAATTACTGACAGTGGCCACCAGTGAGTGTGAATGTTATTACTGCACTTTCTAACCCATTTTATTTTTTATGTTCTATTACTTTGAACCAATAATCAGTTGACCTAATTCTGCATTTCACTACTCACAGTTTTGAACTGCTAAACATTATTATTGCACTTCCTTAATTTGAATCTCTTCATTCATACATTTCTATACATACATACTTTTTTGAATGCCCATTGCTCCGATAATTGTGCATTTTTACAGTTAGACTTTCTCCGTGACAGTAGATAAATTTTTTGTTCCACTAAGTATTTGTAGTGGCTTCATGCAGGCATAGCGTGGATTCCATCCTCAATTACCAAATTTCACTTAACACTTCAGCAGTGCTTTCCTCATGGTAAAACGATAGTTTTTCTATGAATGACAGCAGTTATACATTTCCCAGATGCCTCCGCTAAGCAGAATAATATCTTTGCCGTTTGACCCTTCTAACCTCTTCTAGGCCACCAGGAGCTGGAATGGAGATAACAATATGTCTATCCTTCTGGCTGCTTTTTGATAGTTATAAATAACAACTGAGTGAAATCCATGGGTGGCAGTAGAGTTGCTGCTTTTGGTCTGCCTCAACCAGATGTGTCACCTGGAACCCTTGACATTGAATATGTATGGGAGATCAATTATGATGTCGAAGAAATGGCAACGTTTGTGGCTGATAATGAACACAAATTGAACAAGGATCAAAAAACTGCCTTAGAATCCATTAGTTCATCTATTCATAGTGAGACAGGTAATCTCTTCTTTCTTGATTCTCCAGGTGGAACTGGCAAAACATTTATCATCAATCTTGTTTTGGTGAAGCTGCAACAAAATAAGCAGATAGCTCTTGCCGTGGCATTAAGTGGAACAGCTGCAACTTTGTTAAATGGTGGACGCACAGCTCATTCATGCTTCAAATTGCCTCTGGACCTTGCAAAAAAAGACATAGCAACCTGCAATATCAGTTGTGGCACTACAAAAGCAAAAATTCACACCGAGTGCAAACTGATCATTTGGGATGAAGTGACAATGTGTCATAAGGGGGATTTTGAGGTTCTTGACAGATTACTTCAAAATCTGAGGTACAACTCAAGGCTAATGGGCAGCCTAACAGTACTCCTTGCAGGCAACTTTCAACAAAAACTCCCAGTCATTGCAAAGAGAACAAGAGCAGATGAGGTAAATGTGGGCATCAAATCTTCATACCTTTGGGGCAAAGTTAGAAAGTTGAAACTCACAACAAACATGAGAGTGTAGTTAGGTGATTATGTGCAGGGATATTGGAAATGGTGCTGTAATTGTTGAGCAGGATGGGAAGATTAGTTCACCCTTTGGCAATTTGGTGTCAAATATACATGAACTATTGGTGAGAGTTTTCCCTAATCTGAACACGCAATTCAAAAACCATTGTTGGCTGAGAAAATGTGCAATTTTGGAGCCTAAAAATGTTGCAGTAGATAGCATAAACAATCACCTTCTGGAACAACTGCCTGGTGATTGTCGTACATACAAGTCAATTGATACTGTGCTCCACACCAATGATGCTGTTCATTACCCTATTGAATTCCTCAATAGTCTTGCACCTTTGGATCTACTGCTGCATGAATTGCATCTAAAGGTTGGAGCCCCAGTTGTGCTTTTAAGAAACCTCGATCCTCCAAAATTATGCAATGGCATGAGACTTATTTTCAAAAAAATTGATGCAGATAGTGTTGGAGGCAACAATACTAACTGGGAAAGCAAGTGGTGAAGATGTTTTCATTCCAAAGATTCCTCTGATTGCATCAACAAAGCACAGGGTCAGACATTGGAAGTGGTAGGCCTTAATCTTGCAGAAACTGCTTTTTCTCACAGATAATCTAGAGTTGGAAATCCGGAAAAATCTACTCCTCTATGCACCCAATAGCAAAACCAAAAACATTGTGTATCATGAAGCTCTGCAACACTGAAATTTTGGAACAAAGATGCCTCTCCCTCCGACAACCTCCGACAATCTCTCTCGCCAGCTTCCAGCAACCTCTCTCGCCAACCTCCGAAAACCTTTCTTGACAACCTCTCTAGACAACATCTGAAAATCTCTCTTGCCAACCTCCAACAATCTCTCCTTCCTCCAGCTGACAGTTTTTGTATGTTTTTGTAACGGATAATACACCTTTTGTGGCAGTTATAACGAAATTGCTTTCTTATATCAGAGTCATAAAGTGTTTCAACAGAATATCTTTACCCCCAGGAATTACCAGGTAGACCAGCTAGTATATACATATTCACATAGATATACATATATGCTATTTGTTATTTTTTACATCAAAAACTCTTAACATGGTTTGAATCCTCCGAAGAACTGTTTATATCGTGACCTGATTGAAACATGTGTAGGTACTTCTTATACTTGATGATGATGATGATGATGATGTATGTTCATTTAAATTTTATTTGTATTAAACTATTTGCTATGTTCATATTGTGATACAAATAAAATAAGTATCCACAATATGTTTTCTCCCTTTTCTTATAGTAATAAATGTATATTAAACTATCTATCCCTATATATTGAGAGGATTCTCCCAATATATCATTTATAACATCAGTTGATCTTTGGATTTTATAATCCCTAAAAAGGACACTATAGCCTCAAACTGACTATATATATGTTTGTGTGTGTGTAAAATATGTATGTGTTTGTGTGTGTATGTATATATATATATATATATCATCATAGTTTTAATGTTCACTTTTCCATGCTTACATGAGTTAAATGGAATTTATGAAACAGATTTTCTAAGGCTGGATGCCTTTCCTGTTGCCAAACCTCACCTGTTCCCAAGCAAAGTAATATTTCCTCATGACCATACATATTTTTGCAAAATATTGGAAATGAAAAACACTGCTTGTATGACAGGAGCACTCATTTACAACTATCATGTGGTGTCGAGACAAGGAGATACAAACATACACGCACCTCACACACATATGTGTACATATGTGATAGAAAACACTAGCTGAAGGTGCTAGGCAATAGTCCTGGACCTGAAACGTGGTTGGGAAGCTAACTTCTTAACCATATCCTTCTCCGACACACACATATTATATACCAAAGATACACTTTTTTATTTTATCTTCCAGTATAACAGATACTGAATCCCAAGTCTTATTTATCTGATATATACTGAAGTCTAATGCAATCCAGTGAGCTACCACATCATTCTGGTCTCTATAGTAACAACAGTGACAGCAATGACCATGTAGTTAAGAAGTTTGCTTCACAAACATATAGTTCTGGGTTTCATCTCACTACATGACCCTTTGGACAAGTTTCTCCAACCACAGCATCAGGTGTGCTAATATCTTGTGAATGGTATTTGGTACATAAAAGTTGTGCAAAAGCTCTGTGTGTGCACATGTGCATTGTGTATGCGTGTGCATGCACAAATATCCTTTCCCAATATCTTTCAGCAAAAGATATAAACATAGAGAGGAAGTTGCAAAACCACTACTTTCGGAAGAAGGTTTCCAGAGCTGTTTGCTGTAGACCGAGTAACAGATATCTTGTCATTCTCACTGACAGAAATCTGTGGTAGACTATTTTGAAATGTGATCAATGACACTATTGTTCAGAAATCACTTTTGGGCTGTACAACAACTGAGAGATAAATCACAACCATGAATAAGATGTTTGTCTATTGCAGATAAGATTTGCTCAGTTTCCTCAGTGACTCAACGAAATAGTATTAAGTGTTAGTATAGTCACTGTTTACAACACTAAACTATATGACCTTGTGGTGACCAATTTACAGTTAGTAAACTGAGCCATTAAGAGCTATGTGAAAAAGACAAGAGAGTGCAATGTAAGAAACACAATATGAAGATGAAAGGTACCCAACTGAACCAGGTACTCATAGATCAATATAAAAAATGGTTAATCAATAAAGTTGGAAATATTTACTTACCTGAGGTATGTATTTGATAAAAGTGACAAATAACTTGACATAGGATAGGTAATACAGAAACTGTAACCAATTAATTGCCTTTGCTCCAGCAACAATTAAGGAAATAAAAATAAATAGCATCATTAGGATTATAATCACTTGACCAATCTTGGATACTTTTTGAGTTCCACGCTACCAAAAAAAAACAAAAAAACAATTTAAATTAATAATTTTTTGCATTAATATTGTATATGACTATAAATATTGTTGGTGAGTTGTAGACAATTTAATCTATTGTATTCTTTACTGGCATTTGTTTTTATTGACTATAAAATATAAATGCAAAAGCAGTCTCTTGTGAGTTTGAACTCCTGAAGAATAGCAATAATGACTTCTCAGGTATGCTAGGTTAACATGAGCTTAATATACTTGAGGTATTCCTCCCTGGTATATCATATGTGTATGTGTCTGTGTGTATCTCTCTCTCTCTCTCTCTTTCTATATATATATATATATATATATATGATGGTTGCCCCCTCATTATCGAGTATGGCCATTGCACAAAGCTTAACTGTTATTGGTGCTGTGATCGAATGTGACTTTTTAGTCTTGTACAGAATTGGCAGCTAATACCTTTACTGGTAATAGCCGGCTGTAGTTGTAACTGGGCTTCATGTACCTTTGCATGTCGTT
The DNA here is from genome assembly GCF_006345805.1 of Octopus sinensis. Lineage (NCBI taxonomy): Eukaryota > Metazoa > Mollusca > Cephalopoda > Octopoda > Octopodidae > Octopus > Octopus sinensis. The sequence goes on from NC_043003.1 coordinate 89,053,467, forward strand.
TAAGTCCTCCTGCTGAATTACACTCTCTTCCACATGATTAGTATGGTGTGTCACACCACCACCAGTGGCCAGGTTGTCACTCATCTGCCTCGTTTTATGACTACGAAGATGACTCTTGAGTCCAGCTTTACTGAGGCAGGGTCTTGCACAGACACTGCATGTCAGCATCATAGGAAGACCCTTCCCATCTGGAAGTGTAACAGCGAAGCCCTTCCTGACAATCCTCCTTACTTTCTCATGTGCAACTCAAGATTTCTCAAAAGTAGCAGTCCCCTTGTGCACAATCCTTCTCCACCTGCTACGATCAATAGCTATGCCCTCCCATGTGTCAGGAGAGATGCAAGCATCTCTTAAGGAAGCCTTCAGCAAGTCCTTATACCTCTTTTTTGGTTTATGTGGGGGTTGTTCTCCTTTAGCTAACTCTCCATAAAAGAGTTGTTTTGGCATCCTTGAATCCTTCATCCTGACCAGATGACCACTCCATCTGAGCCTTTGCTTTAACACAAGAGCTTCTATACTTTCGCACCAAGAGCCTTCCAATATTTCAAGATCACTGATGCGGTCCCCCCACTTAATGCCATATATTCCGTCTGAGACACATCTGATAGAAACGTTCCAGTTGTTTAAGGTGGTATTGATATGTGACCCACGTCTCGCAGGCATAGAGAAGAGAAGGGAGCACACATATCTTGTACACCTTTATCTTTGTCTTTCTGCATATGTCTTGCCGACTCCAGAGGCGCCTTTTTAGCCTTCTGAAAGCATCACTCGCTTTCCTAATTCTGATTGGAATTTCATCATCCAAAGTGCTACATCTATTAACAGTGCTTCCCAGGTAGACAAACTGATCAACTACATCAAGTCGTTTACCATACACATAGATATTTGGTACACTATACTGCTTACCAGGGGCAGGTTGGCACATGACAACAGTTTTCTTGAGATTGACTGTCAGAGAATGCATTCAAAATTTGTTGCATATCGATCTCTGTGTGTGCTACTAGATCACAATCATCTGCATACAAAAGGTTTCTTATGATAGAGGTAAATACCTTTGTTTTTGCAGCAAAGCGCCTGATATTAAATTTGCTGCCAGAGGTTCGATAATGGATGTAAACACCATATCCGCAGTTTCTGAAAGCAATACAGAAAACCATCGCGAAATATATGGCAAATAGGGTCGGTACCCGAATATCCCCCTGTTTTACTCCATTTTGTATTGAAATGGGCTCCGACATTTTCCCTCTAACATTAACCCTACCCTTTATGTTTTCATGAAAAGACTTAACCAAAGCAAGGAACTTTTCAGGACACCCAAGTTTCTGGAGGACTTTCCACAATGCTTTTCTATTAACGGTATCAAAGGCTTTAGTCAGATCGAAAAAAACCTGATACAAATCCAGACCCTGTTCCACACACTTCTCCTGAAGTTGTCTAGCTGAAACAATTATATCAGCAGTGCCACATCCCACAGGAAAGCCAGATAGACTTTCTGGAAGAACATAATCTGCAGCGTGTTTCAGCAGACGATCCAGAAGGACCCTGCATAAAACCTTTCCTACAACAGAAATCAATGATATTCCCCTATACTTACCACAATCATTCCTGTTGCACTTTCCCTTATGCAGGACCACCATTACTGCATCTCTCCAGTCCTCAGGTACAGATTCACTAGTCCATATCTTACCAAATAAAGAGTGAAGTTGCTGCAGAAGTTCCTCACCACCACGCTGTAACAACTCTACATGTATGCCATCCATACCCGGAGATTTCCCATCATTCATCCTTGAGACAGCCATTGCAACTTCTTCCAACTTTGGTGGTTCTGCGAGTGCTGCCTTCACAGGTAATCCAGGGATGAGATTGAGAACATCCTCACTAACTACAGACTGCTGATTCAAAAGTTCATCAAAGTGTTCTTGCCACCTTCGCAGAATTCCTTGTGAATCACGAAGAAGTTCTTTACCATCCCTGCTTCGAAGTGGTGTCATCAAGGAAGATGTCAGTCCGTAAACTTCTCGCAAGAGACCATACAACAGCTTTGTGTTATTGGAATCCAATGCTGCCTGTATTTCATCAGCCTTCTTACTCCACCACGTATCCCTCATCTGAGAGAGCCTTTGCCTCACACGTGATTTTACGTCCTTGATTCCCTATGCAATACTTCCCTTTCCTGTGGCTTTTCTGACAAATAGCGTGACAAAATACGTCTTTTACCAGCCACTAAATCATCTATATGTTCATCATTTTCTTTAAACCAATCCCAGAACTTTCTTGCCTATATCATAAACTGACTTTTTAAGGGTCAGTCAATCCTCCCCAATATCTGCAGCATTCATTTCCTCTTGTAAAGTTCTCTTCACACTATTACACCTAAGACGATCAACATTCAGTCTTTTAGGCAGGGTAATACCTGCAGCCCGGATTTTATGTTTTGTGACTAATTTCACTTTTGCACGTACTAGGCGGTGGTCAGTCCAACACTCAGCTCCACGTAGAACACGAACACACTGCACATCTTGTCTGTCACTCACTCTAACAAGGATGTAATCCAGAATATGCCATTCCTTAGATGCAGGGTGCATCCATGTAGTCTTAAACTTATTCTTTTGTTGAAATATGGTATTGGTAACAAACAGACGCAGCTCCTCACACATCTGCAGCAAAAGCATACCATTTCTATTACACTTTCCCACCCCATGCTTTCCAATTACAGTCCATGTATTAAAATCCCTACCCACTCTAGCATTAAAGTCACCCAGTACGATTACTTTGTCTGCCCGAGGGATATTTCTTATAATGCCCTTCAAAGCATGGTAGAAAGAAATTTTTTCATCATCAGTATAGCACATAGTTGGAGCATACACACTCACCAAGGTCACATAATTTCCTTTAACCAAAGGAATTCTCATGGACATAAGATGCTCGTTAATTCCAACTGGGAATTCTTCCAACTTGTCCACAAGAGTAGTCTTAACAGCAAATGCCACTCCCGCCTCTCTAAACTCTTCATTCCTCCTTTTCCAAAAGAATGCATATTTTCCACAAGATTCTGTAAGATGACCATCTCCAGGTAATCGCGTCTCAGATAAAGCAACGATGTCAAGATCATAGCGTTGAAGCTCCTTCGCAACAAGCGCAGTCCTTCTTTCAGGACATTCAGAGGACTTGCGGTCAAGCAGTGTCCGTACATTCCAACAGCCAATATTCAATATTTTATTTGGTTCTATCACAGTAGCATGATGACGGCCTGGTTCAGACTGTGATGCTCTGGAGCCCCTGCTGGGTCAGACTTTTTCAACTGATGTGGTTCCAGAGTCCTTACTGCCATTTATTTTTATACTGTTTTGGTACATCATTGATTTTTTGCTTTTTAAGGCTACAGCCAGCCATTCAGTTGAGACTCATAGTGCCATCAACAATCATGAATTATTAATCAATTTGATCAATCAATCAATCAATATTGTTATCATGCAATGCCTGGGCAAGAAGATTTTTTTAAAGTGAAGAAAGGCTGTGCACAGAGTCAACCCCACTCACTAAGCAACAGCAGCCATAATCCGAAAATTGACAAACAAAGACGCACCATGTAGTAATATGACTAGACTAGATGCTGCTAGTCGGCAGACTGATGCCTGATGGTTGCATCAAGTGGCTTCTAGTGGCAGAAGCCTGAACTACAATGGGCTTGTCCCACAGAAAATGTTTCTAGCTACATTTGGGTACCCCCTCATACACACACACACATATATATCTATATCCTTAGATATGAAGTAAGATCAGAACATATAATCAACCAGGAAAATTGAGGGAAAACAGTTTAAGTCATGTCCAAGAACATAAAAAACAATAGATGAAATAACGAGGTTTGAATTCCTGAACATGTGGTATTTGGCTCATCCTTGTCATCTCTACATCCTATGTGACTCACACCTTAAAACAGTCTATCCCAGTTTGTATGAAATAGCTTATTGAGTATGTTGTTAATTATTGTTGCATATAGTTATTTAATAAATTTTTACACTATTTTTCAAAAATATGAACCACTTTAAACTTACCTCATATACATAAATTTGACCAATAGTGAACAAGGAGATCAATGTTGCATGTATAGTAAAGACTACATCATTGAGTTGAACTGGGAGAATACCATAAGGATTATCATGAAAATACAGTTTCTGAAATGGAAAAAATATATAAATTGCCTTAAAAAAATCAAATGCATCATTCATCTATTAAATACTTTGCTTGATTTATCTTCTAATGGTATTCATACCTTTAACACTGCAGCCCATGACACTGAAATTAAATACTGTAAACCTGGTACTCTATTCTTTCAGACATCTCTACTGATGGAGATGTACTTGTCTGGTAAGTGGCATGATCTGAAACTGTGTACTGAAACTAAAACAACTGTAGCATAGAAGACACATTGCAGTCATTCAAAAACATACAAAATCTGTTAAATTCATTTAACTATTTATTATATTTGGTGTCAAAATTTTCATCATACTGTCTGCAACCTGGGCACTGACATAACTCAATGCAGTGGAACTATATCAGTGAACAGCTTACAGATAGTGCAATGGAAATTTTAACAAATAATAAATGACTGAGTGAAGTTAACAGTTTTTGTGAGTTTCTGAATGGCTAATATGTGTCTTCTATGCTGTACTAGTTAAGTAACTGTAATAAAATAATTACTTATTTCTTTTGATGGGGCTTGTAACTAGGGTTTTTTAAGGAACATTTCCTGTCTTTTGCACAGAAGTGAATTTTTTTTTTATAGCTGAAGACTGCAATGAATTCACTCTAATCAAATAGGGCTGCATTAAAGGAAATTTTATAGGTGAAATTGTAATTACATTAACTGAAAATGTAATTATTGAAGTCAGAGAAACTGACCTTTCTTTCATCAATGAGCTGTTTTTCTCAACTGATTGTTTGGGTAAAATTCAGGAGTAACAGTGTTTGTCGAAGTTGGCAAATTTCCTTGGTCAGTTGGGGAGTGGTTATTTATAGAATACTTTTCTTTTGAATTGATTCTACATACTTTATAGTCACATAGATTTCAGAGTTGGTTATATTATTTGAATTTCTGTGAAGGTTATTAATAGTAGTAGTGGATAATAAGTAGACAGTCAGAACTATGTGGTTATTAAAGGAAGTAGTCAGTTGTATTTAAAATTTTTCTAACTAATTAGTATTGTTGTTTTAAAGTGTTTTTAGGTTATACATCATCATCATCATTGTCGTCATCGTCATCGTTGTTTTCCATGGATTAGACAGTACGACTGGGGTCTGGGAAGCCAGGAGGCTGCACCAGGCTCCAGTCTGATCTGGCAGTGTTTCTACAGCTGGATGCCCTTCCTAACGCCAACCACTCTGTGAGTGTAGTGGGTGCTTTTTACATGCCACTGGCACAGGGGCCAGAGGAGGATAGCAACGGCCACAATAGGTTGGTGCTTTTTACGTGCCACTGGAACGGAAGCCACTTAAGGTGGCGCTGGCATTGGCCACATTCGGATGGTGCTTTTTACGTGCCACCGGCACAGGTATCACAACTACAATTTCCATTTGATTTTCATCTTGATGTTGATGTACTTGATTCAAAAGGTCTCCTGATCCAAGGTACTTTTGAATGGGCTGGGGCTAGTTATGTGAAACTGGCGTAGGATACAGCCATGAACTCACTTTATTTGCTGTGTCTTCGCAGTCACAGCATATCTCCAGAGGTCTCAGTCTTTCATCATTGCCTCTGTGAGGTCCAATGTTCGAAGGTCATGCTTCACCACCTCATCCCATGTCTTCCTGGGTCTACCTCTACCCCGGATTCCTTCAACTGTTTGGGAATGGCACTTCTTCACACAGCTCCCCTCATCCATCCACAGTACATGACCATATCAATGCAAACGTTCCTCTCGCATGCTGCATCCAATGCTTCTTATGCCCAACATTTCTCTCAGGATGCTTGCACTCTGTCATGTGTGTACACTGACATTACACATCCAGCGGATCATGCTAGCTTCATTTCTTTCAAGCCTATGCATGTCCTCTGCAGTCATAGCACATGTTTCACTACCATGAAACATGGCAGTTCGCACACATGCATCGTACAATCTACCTTTCACTCTGAGCAAGAGACCCTTTGTCGCCAGTAGGGGGAGAAGCTTTCTAAACTTTGCCCAGGCTATTCTTATTCTTGTGGTAACACTCTGAGCATCCACCCCTGCTACTAACTTGGTCACCTAGGTAGCAGAAACTATCAACTACCTCTAGTTTCTCCCCCAGGAGTGTAATGGAATCTGTTTTCTGAGTATCAATGGTGTTTATTGCCCTGTACATCTGCCGCATACAAAAGCTATCTTCCCAGTTAATCTTCCTTTGATGTTGCTGCACCTCTTATGTGTCCATAGCTTACACTGGGTACATCTTATGGAGTTTCTACCTACACCTTTTCTACAGATCGAGTAGAGCCACCTACCTGAGAGGGTGAGTGATGAGTTTGCCTTCCAACTTACTAGAACTTTGGTCTTTGCTACATTGACTCTAAGGCCTTTTGATTCTAAACCTTGCTTCCACACCCAAAATTTCTTCTCTAGTTCTGGTAGTGATTCTGCTATGAGGACCAGGTCATCAACATAGAGGAGCTCCCGGGGGTAACCTGTTTTGAATTCCTCTGTTATTACCTGGAGGACTATGATGAATAAAAGGGGACTGAGGTCTGATCCTTGGTGGATCACACAGACAGACAGACATATATATATATATATATATACTAGCATTATGACCTGTCTTTGCCGGGTCATAGTGCTAGTGCATGTATATATGTGTATATATATGTGTACATATTACATGTACATCTATATATATACATCTACACATAAAATACAAAATACAAAGTTATATCTTGATATCGCTAGTGATAACAATACTGAAAATATATAACAGACTGGAATTGTAGGACTATTCCATTTCTGCACGCTAATTTTATTTTTAATTTATTCCTATTCATGTGAAACCACTTATTCAAGTTCAAATCATTGATGCAATTTTATACCAATTGCTATTTTTACTTTTGTTATGTTAGTTTGATTTTAATTATTACTTACTACATATAATTCAATTGTTATTATTATTTTTATTGTTAAAGTGAAAGCATCCGACATAAAATAGAGAAATATTTTTGTTTCACTTTTAACATGTAATACTGAAATAGTGGAGAAGATATGATATTGCTATGGGCTCGCTCTAGGCAAGAAGATGAACATTTTTTTTGCCCATGAAACTACATGGACCCTAAGTAAGGCATGTGTAAAATTTGAATGAAATTGGTTGTGTAGTTCTCAAGTTTTAGGGAAACACACATTCTCAGTTTTATATATATAAAGATATATACATATATATATAGCAGATGTAAAGACCTGAACCCTTCAAAGGGATGTTTAGCATCCAAGTTCCTGAGAAAAAGCTTGATTTGTGATTTCAAAAGGATTATATTTTCCTCAAAGTTACAAGGGAAAAACTTGGATTTTATGAATCTTGTGAATTTTCTCAAGTTCTGGCCTCCCTCCCAGTTGCTTTCTACGCATTTTTGCTTTCAGATTCATTTCCTGCGTGGGTGTGAAGTAGAAAGATATCAATTTTCCTCAAAGTTACGAGGGAAAAACATCGGATCTTGTGAATTTTCTGAAGGCCTCTCCTCACCCCCATTGCTTTCTGGGCATTTTTGTTTTCATATTTGTTTCCTACACCTTTTTTTTACACTCGTTGCATATTTTTTCTTTGATTTCCTTTCGGGGTAATAATATCAACATTAACCAGAATATCTTACTGGTTAAGGAGCAAGAGAGAGAAGTTATGTTGGAAGCCAGAAGGAAATGATGAGCAGTGATTTGGCCACCTCTGCTGACCTACGAAAGGAAGGACGTTATGGTTCAGGGTCAAAACACCTGATGACATCAATTTCTCCTACTTAAAGATCTATTCAACAAAGTGAATGAAAAAAAAGCATCTTCTTTTAGATCTTATCAATAACATACACAGACACACACATTATATAATGAAGAACCCCAACCATCCAAGATCTGCCTGCACACCAAGGGGGACATAAATATATGAGGGCATATATATATGGATACAGATATATAAACATATATGTTTGTATGTGTGAATGTGGCTGTGTTGAAAGATAGTTATAAAATGAGTGTCACTGTTATACAGTGTCATTCATTTCAAATCTGTGAAAACATGTCTGTCTATGGGGAAATGTTATCTTCCCTGCAAACAAATATGGATAGGCAAAAGGAAGAGTATTTGGCTGTAATAAATCTTCTTCAATAAACACCATCCAACCCATTGAAGCATGTAAAAGTGGACACTAAAATGATGATGGTAGTAGTGGTGATAACGCAGTGGGATGATAAGATGTCAGGCAAAAATTCAGGCTGACTGTTTTTCATCTTTGCAGAGTTGATAAAAAATAAACAATGCTGGTTGTCAATTTAATCAACTGCTCCAACACCTACTCCACGGTCATGCACACACACACACACAATGTATTATCATACTGTTTCTCTCTACCAAATTTCACTCAAGGTATTAATCAACTATAGAAAACTTTTGAATTAGGTGCTACACAGTGGGACTGAACCAAGAACTAGATAGTTATAAAGTACACTTTTTAACCATATGGCTATGCCTGTGTCTCTATTACTGATGTGTTTTGTTGAGAATCCACATCTCAGTGGGGCAGCTACAATATTTTGCTCATTGAGACCATGGGCTCCAGTCTACATATATGAATTTTTTGCTGATATGAAAATAAGAACGTAATGCAGTATATCAGGATTTGTTAAAGCATTACCAATGCAGTTGTACAGTAGCAGAATAATATTATTGACAGACTGTCTTTCATTTCATTTCATAGTTAAGATTGTTTGCTTCTAGACATAAAGTGAAAAAATAATAGACAACTCTCAAGGTGGGAGAAGTGACAATGTATAATAAAGACTATAAGCTTTCAAAGATATCACTTCAGATTGTACATTCAGTACCACCTAGGTGGACTTTTACACCAGCTAAAGAATCAAATGTTTCTAACAAAATATAATTTCAAAAGTTCACAGTTCTCAACAAACTTCCATCAATCTTAGAGTTTTAAAAATAACCATAGAATAATTTCCATGAGTACTGCTATTTAATATTAGTACAAGTAGATCAATGAACTGGGTAAAATGGTAGAGCAAGAGACTAAATAGCTCACAGCAATTAATTTTGTCCATCTACTTTCTGAAATATTATTGGTGATAGAGTACAAGCCTATTTCTATTTCCTTCATGGGTGATAAAAAAAAGTTCCAGTGCACCATAAAAAAAGCAAAGCGTAACAAACATACTGAAAGTCAGTTGAACCAGCTACATTCCATCCAGTCTCTTGCAAAAGTTGGCTTTGTGTAAAAGCAAAAAAGAAAAAACAAAAAAAAAAAAAAACTAGCATCATTCCTATTTCTCTCTATATTAAATTCTTTGTCTGTCTGTTTTCTATTCATTCTCAATTGGTTCCACCAAATCAAATCAAATTTTACAGCATAATAGTATTAGACGCCGTGAGTGTCAACATATAATTCTTATTTTCATTTGGATTAAAACAATATAACATTATCTAGAGATAATCTTTCTATAGTCAACTATAGTAAAGAACATTTTATACCAGGACAATGACATCACATTTTGTACATGAGTGTGTATGCGTTTTTGTACATACATTATATACGGGATAATAAAGGACATTTTATACCACGACGTTGACAACACATTTTGTATAGGAGTGTGTGTGTCTGTGTGTGTGTGTTTGTGCCTTCCTTACATATGAGATAGTAAGGGACATTTTATACCACTACCATGACAACACATTTTGTATGAGTGTGTATGTGTCTGTGACTGTGTGTATGTTTGCGTGCTCGTTATGTATGACATAGTAAAGGGCATTTTATACTACAATGATGATGACACATTTTGTATATGAATGTGTATGTGTCTGTGAGTGGGTGTGTGTTTGCATGTTCATAACATAAATGTATGTTTGTGTGTGTCTGTCTTAGTATATGTATGTGAGTGTATGTGTCATAGTCAATTACACTAGAAAGAGCTTTACTGGCTCCAACTAATGAAATGGTTGATTAACTCAATTCTGAACTTCTTCAAAAGTTAACATCAATTCATACAACAGTCGATCAAGATCAGGCTGTTTAATTTCTGAACACATTTAAATGCACTGGATAACTTGACACTAAAGCTGGATGCTCTCATTATGTTGCTTAGGAATCTTGACCCACCTTGCCTGTGTAATGGAACTCAATTGTTACTTTCATGAAGCCCCAAGTCCTACAGGCAACAATCATAATAGGTAGTCACAAAGAAGAAAATGTCTTTATTACAAAACTTCCTCTCATACCTGCAGATGTTCCATTTGAATTTAAGAGGCATCAGTTTCTAATCAAACTAAGTTTTGATGTTTCAATTAACAACTCAAGTAGTTGAACTTCATCTCTCTACTACATGTTTCTCTCACGGCCAACTTTATGTTGGTTACTCACAAGTTGGAGGCAGCAACAATTTATTAATTTGGACACCAACAAAAAATTACACGATGAATATTGTTTACCATGAGGTGCTTCAAGATTGACAGATTTTCAGTTCTAAACTCTATTATCATTACAATTTGGATATTCTTTAAAATAAAACACAGATATTTTGAAATAATTATGACTAAAAAAAAATATCTTCATATTTATTGTTTACTAATCTCAATAAGAATAACAGTAAGAGGGGAAACGCCAGGTAATTCAGCCAGTCATTATTATTATTACTGCATAGAAAAGATCTAGTTTGAGGTGGGTGTAAGTATGGATGGTTGGAGGGTGAAGGGGTGGAGTGGGGTAAGTTTTCAATCAACAGAAACCTTGCTAAATAATTTTTAATTGTTGTTTACAACTGTTTCACTTCTCATGTCAAATCACTCCTGGAAAACATCCACCCAAAAAACAGGTGAATAAAAAAAGAATAAACATCTCTTCACAATTTGTTGTCATCATCGTTATCATCACCGCCAAAACCACAACCATCATCCTCATAACCATCACCACCTCCACCACCACCATCAACACCTCCATCATCTTCATTGCTTTCATCATCATCATTGCTGCTTTTGCTATCATCATCATCATAACCATTACTACCACCACTATCACCATCATCTTACCATCATCATCATTACTGCCACCACCACCACCAATACCTTTACTGCCATCATTAATTACATGTAAGCAATGAATTGTACGATAAATAATCAATATAGCATGCACACCACACACACGCGCATGCACACACACACACACACAAATGATTCTGTGTTAAAAAAAGAAAACCCATTACCTGTATAGCAGGATCCCAGTAGAGAAAAGCATTAAACATACCATAAGCCAGGAAACCAATCAGGTTGTAGCCAGCAAAGTCAAAATTCAAACCAACCACACTGGTAGAAACAAAATAATAATAATAACAACAACAGCAACAATAATAATCCTTTCTACAAAAGGCACAAGGCCTGAAATTTTGAGGGTGGGGACTAGTCAGTTACATTGACCCCAGTGTTTCTCTGTTACAGTGGCTCTCATGGCTTCTGATCTTAACTGATTGGAAGTGTCATCATGCACATGTTTTGTCTTGGTCTAAAAGATGGACTACAACAAATATTCTGCTCAATATCACAGATTTGCTTGACCTTAACCAGTTGAGCATGTCCCTTGGTGGCTGACAATATGTACATCTCTGATCATGAGCAGGAGTAGTGGGGGAGCAATATAGCCATGTGTTGAGAGGAATTCTTTGGGGTTTGAATAATTCACCTGTGGAAACATGGGTGTTTTGTTCAACATCCTTAAACAATCATTATTCAGGGACCTTTTGAATGGGATGGGCTATTCGACTTGAAGAAAATTCTAACTGGGCCCCACCTGCAAGGTTATGTGCTATTTATCTTGATATGAGATCACCATGTCCTGCACATATGATTGTTATGCATGTGCCTGGTGTACCCTTATCAGATGGGTATATTGGGCTTCGTATATTTGTACCCCAGTGTCACTTTCATGGCATGTACTGTTCTTTCTCAATAATAATAATAATAATAATAATAATAATAATAATAATAATAATATTGGTACAGGGCCAGTAGTTTTTTAAGGAGACAGGGGTACTTATTTCATAGACTGTGAAAAGATGAACAGTAAAATCAATCTTGGTGGATTTTGAACTCAGGATGCCACTTAGTATTTTGGGAGAGGGAGCTTGTCAATTACCTCAAGCCCAGACTGGTACTTATTTTATCAATGCTAAAAAGATGAAAGACAAAGTCAATTTGAATTCAAACATGAAGATAGATGAAATGCTGCTAAGCATTTTGTCCAGTGTGCTAACAATTCTGCCAGTTTTCCACAGTGCCTTAACAACAACAACAATAATAATGATTTCAAATTTTGGCACAAGGTCAGCAGTTTCGGAAGTGGGGGTTTAAATCAATTGCATCAATCCCAGTACTCAACTGGCTCTTATTTTATCAACCCTGAAAGGATGAAAGGCAAAGTGGACCCCCGTGGAATTTGAACTCAGAACATGAAGACAGATGAAATAGCATTAAGCATTTTCCCCAGCATGCTAATGATTCTGCCAGTTTACCACACTTTCCTTAACAACAACAACACCTACAGCAATAATAATGATTCTTTCTAATTTTGGCACAAAGACAGGAATTTTGCAAGGAGGCACCAAGCTGATTCCACCGATCCCCAGTACTCAACTGGTACAATATTTCATTGATCCTAGAAAGAGAAAAGGTGAAATCAACCCTGTCAAAATTTGAACTCAGAACATAACATGTCAGAAAAAATATTGCTGGCATTTTATCTGACATACTAGCAATTTTAGCTGACTGCTAATGATTCTGCCAGCTCACCACCTTTTAGTAATGATAATAATGATTTCTGGTTTTATCACAAGGCAAGCAATTTTGAGGGAAGAAGTCGAGTACTTGATAGGTACTTTATTTTACTGACTCTGATGAGATAAAAGGCAAAGTTGATCTCAGTGGGATATGAACTCTGAATGTAAAGGTCCAAAATATATACAAGGCATTTTGTTCAACACAAATGATTCTACTAATCCACAGAGAAAATGAATGCTTCCTTATCATAGTGAGATGGTTACCATAAAAAAATATGTTTATCTATAAAAAGCACATCATGAAGTACGTATTGAGCATGGTCTCAGATCAGACTAAATCATGGTGTATTTCCTTTATTATAAAATTTTCATTGACTATTTCTGCATCAAAAATAACTTGATCCTTATGAAAATTTAAAAAAATATCCAATGTTTAAGTACTGGATAGAGCTAAAACGATTGTATTTAGAACTAAGGCACTTAACAATCTATAACTCAACTTGTCCATATAAGAAAATACTATACCTAAATAATACAGTGCACTACTAATCACTTAACATCATCTTCCATACTGGCATGGGTTGGATGGTTTGACAGGATCCAATGAGTGCAAGGACTGCATTGTGCTCCACTGTCTACTTTGGCATAGTTTCTATTACTGGATGCACTTCCTAATGTCAACCGTTACAATGTGTACTGGGTGCATTTTTGTGCCACCAACATAAGTGTAGTCACCCATTCTTTAATCCCTCATCATTTCACATAAAGATGCCTCCCTCAAAGTTAAAGAACAGGAGAAGGGCCCAGAGTAAAACAGGTTTTTTGTTTATATAGTTACTTACATTTTAGCAGGGAGAGTGGGGGTGATTAGGGAAGAGATAAAAGAGTGGAGATGAAGAGTCAGAGTGGATCCTCAAGCTATGATATGAACAGAAATGAATGAGGGAGAGAAGAATCAGGAGTGTGGGCAGGAAGAAGTTGCAAGAATGTATGTAAGAGCAGGACAGGGGAATGGGTGACATGTGTATGAATATTATGTATGAAGAACAAGTGTTGAGAGAAGGATGTAATGAATGATGGATAAGGAGTGGGGGTATCTAATGATGCATGGATGTGAAGAGCAGCAAAACTAATTCTGATACCATAACAATAATAATATCATTAACAATAATAAATCCAACGCAATAAAACAAACCGAAAAAAAATAATAATAAAGAAAATATAACATACCTTTTCCTTTTGTAGTTTAGAATTGCTTGAGGGTAAAAGGAAACTGTCCACACAATGAAATAAATCCATCCAACAATTATGTTGAGGATATATAAAGCATGGCTATGTTTGATATCCACTCGAACAAAAGCACCAGCAACACTAGAAATATAAATATTCGTACATATATTATCATAAAATTGTTCAACATTGAAGTCACCACGTATCAAACTTCTTTCCAGATATTCCCTAGCAGTTGACAATCATTTTGTCCATCAAAATAAGCTTCAAACCAGAATATGGTGGTATTTAGTGTGGAGATGTTGTTAATACACATCAATAACCTTATGATCTCCACATTGAGATTCCTCATTTCATTGGCAAGAAATCTCAGATGTTTGGAGTAAACTATGAGGGCTGGCTAAAAAGTTCATAGGCTGATCAAGATACTCTCATGGAATGTGACCAAATGAGGTTTATTTTTCAACATAGTCCTTGTGGTCCATAACTTTTTTCATCAGTGCTGTAGTGCTTGGATCCCATTAGTGGAGAAGCTTTCATCGTATTGGTAAAAAAAAGTCATCAACAGCAAATATGATGTTGTCATCACTGCAATACTGGTTCCCAACCAAGTATTCTTTCATAATGGGAAACAGATGATAGTTAGATGGGGCTAACTCAAGAGAATAGGGAGGGTGATCAACCAGTTCCAAACCACAGTCATGCACAGCAGCCACTGGCATGAAGGACTTGTGTGCTGGAACATTGTCCTGATGAAACAAGATCCCTTTCATCAGTTTACTTTTACAATACTTAATTATATCAGAAATGTGCTGTTTATGTAAAGCTTTAC
>NC_043003.1:89073529-89101029 GCF_006345805.1 Octopus sinensis
ATCTTTGTCTAGATATTTCTCCTACAATTGTCCTACCAGAAATATAGCATCAGTGGTGCTTCTACCAGGCACAAAACTGGACTGCATCTAATCAAAGTTAACTCTCTCCCTAATTAGTTGGGCTATGACTCTCTCTGTAACTTTCATCACCTGATCCAATAATTTGATACCCCTGTAGTTATTTGTATCTAAAGCATCACCTTTACCTTTATAGCAGTTGACTATGGTGCTGCTACACCAGTCATTGGGTACAGCCCCCGCTGCCCAATATTTTAAACATCTCAGCAGTGACTCCTGATGGGCCAGGTGCTTTCCTGGTCTTCATATCCTTAATTGCTTTATCTAACAGGGTACTGTCGATTCGGGAAGCTGGTCCCTCAATTGAGTCTTCTTCTCCCATTCATTGTCCACATTTAGCAGTCTTTCACAATGGCTTCTCCAAGCCTCTTTCTTTGAAGAAGCATTAAATGCAAGAGCACCATCATCCATGCGGACACATTCCTCTCCTACGACATCATGATTTTCTCTCACTCACTGTCTTGCAATCTGAAATACTTCAGTTCTTCAGTCCTCATGTCGTTGAATACTGGCAAACTTCTTTTCTGCTACTCCCTTAGCTATATATATTTGTCTCCTAGCTTTCCTTCTAGCTACCCCCACACTTCCAGGCCTTCCAGGGTTATTTCTTTGCCGTAATGGCCTTGTCTACAGTATTGTTCCACCACCATGTTACCCTAAGTCTGGAAGGGACTTTGCACCAACCACAGATTTGGTCTGTGGCACTCAGTAAGCTGTCTCACAGAAATTCCCAGCTGCCTTCTATGTCGCAGGATTGTAGCTCCTCCTCCCTATCATCAAATTTCTTGGGAAGGATATCTCTAAATCTCTGACCCTGTGAAGGGTTCTTAAGCTTCCAAGTCTTCTTTTCCAGATTGGTCTGCCTTTTGGCCTCCTTCTGGCCTTGAGTTTAAAGTCATTAATAACTAGTCTATGCTGGGGGGTACATTCTTCACAAGGGAGGGTCTTTGTATTTAAGAGCAATCATGCATCCCACTGTCTGGTGAGAATGAAATCAATCTGGCCTGCAGAGTCACCTGACTGATAGGTTATCAGGTAGCTGGCTGGCTTTCTCAAGTTGGTGTTGCAGATCAATAGGTTATTAGCATTGTAGAACTCCATTAGTCTAGTTCTCTCTTCGTTTTGGGAACCAATTCCATAGCCCCTATGTACACCATGAAAGATACCAGGTTGCTGTCCGACATGCCCATTAAAATCTCCAGGCACTCGTATTTTAGGTAGCCTGCAGAAGAATAACATAAAAGTGATCTTTCTGTTCATTTGGTAGGTCCGCTTGTGGGGCATAAGCAGAGATAATTGTAGCCATACCATTCTGCAAGACTAGCCTGAGTTTAAGTACTCTATCGCACACCCTGAGTAGCTCTACGACTTTATCCACCAATTTCTCTGCAAGAAGTATGCCCACACCCCCCTATTCCATCACTGTTATCTTTCCAGAAGAGTTTATACCTATGTGCTTTGCCTGTGAGGACTCTGGCTGAAGCTCCTCTCTACCTCTTGTATGCAACATACATCAACAGTCTCTGTTCAAGCTTCTCTACAATCTCACTAGACCTACCTTTCCATGTGCCTACATTTACAGCGCCAACTCTGAAAACTGGGAAAGACATATGGGAGGTAACACAGGAAGGAGAGATGTTATTTAGCACTGAATTATTCTGAAATGTAACTGCAGGATAATTTTCAGACATTTCTAGTGGCACAATTGATGTATTTTGGTCTGGTGTATTATACTGAGGTGGAGCAGTAAATATTGGAGAAAATGGCTGAGTAGAATTCAAAATTGGTTGTTGCTCCTGGTGAGTAGAATTAGGAAAAGAACTGCTCTCTGATGAAGTCAAGGATGAATTATCTACAAAATTTTGTTTTCTTGTCTCTCCTGGAAGTGGAATATTCATTGTATGTATTGGATTTAACTGCATACAATTGTCATCCATTTTAACTGTTTGCTTTTTTCTCATTTTACTTTTGTTTCTTTCTTGGGGTACAAAGCAATCCTTGTATTGTCTCTTTGGTAAAGTTATTACTTCATAAACATTATTATTGTAACAATCTGGTGGAGCAAATTCATAATTTCTTTCATCCCGCCTTTGCTTAAAATATTCTTTTTCTCTTTCAAAGAATTTCTCTTTTCCAATGTCCCCTGAATTTCTTGGAAGAGGTTCAATTCTCTTTACAGGCTCCTCTTTCTGCTTTACAGATTCCTTTTCTTGTTTTGATTTTTCATCTAAAATGGTTGTTGGCTCCTGCATTTTGGATGGTAAGCAAAGTTTAGCTCTTAGAAGATCTTTGATTTTTTTAGACAGGCTGCCATCATAGCATCACGCTTTTGATTTAATAATTCCTGTTTGGTTCTTTCTTCTTTTGTCTGGTGTGTCTTTCTGCTTCTTCTTTAGAGAAATGGAAATAACCAACTCCATGAGTTCGAACCTCATGAAATCTGATATTTGCATAATGAATTGGACCAATCAGTCCGTCAACAGCCTTTCTTCAGCATCCCATTTTTCATGTAGCATTTGTCGATACCTTTCTTGTGGATCAAGTATTTCAGATGATTTATCTGATTCACTATTAGATTTACTTTGAATTTCTTGAGAATTTCTATTGGTAGGAAGCAAGCCTAATTCTTTGTCTCTTTCCTGCATAAATTTTAAATCTTTCTTCAAACAAGTCTGAGTTCTTCCTAAACTATCTGTATACTCAATCTATTGTTCTTCAGGGTCATCAGTTGAACAATCAAACTCTTGTTCTATTTCCTCTGATGAAACCTTGTTTTTCACTAGAGAGTTTATCAATGGCTTTCTTTTGAAAATCAGCAAGGAAAATTTGGCTCCCATCTTCATCAGGAATATTTTGATTGTTAGCTATTTTCTCATAGAGTTGGCTTTTTAATTCATATTGTCTGTTTTGCAGTTGTTTTCCTTTTAATGGAATTAACTGGTGCAAATTTAAGTTTTTCTTTCTTGAACTCTTCTTCTTTCCCCAAAAGTTCTGCTTTCAGTTCAATCAACCCAGCTGTACTAACGTTAAACATTTTACTTTCTACACAGAAACACCAATATGTATATATAATACATATCTATATACATAAAAGTGAGAATGTGTTTGTCTGTCTGTATGTGTGCATCACTAAAACCAATTTCATTAAAATTTTACATATACCTTAATTAGGGTCCATGCAGTGTCAGGGGCTGAAAAAATTTTCAACCTCTTGCCTAATGTGAGACCAGAACAATCTCTTATCTCTTACACTGTACACGGGTCAAAGGTGAAACAACAACATCTCTATTGTAACGTGATATAATACTTTCACTATTATATGGTTTCAATTTCAAAAAGGCAGAAGCGTTAGCACGCCAGGCGAAATGCGTAGCCGTATTTTGTCTGCCGTTACGTCCTGAGTTCAAATTCCGCCGAGGTCGACTTTGCCTTTCATCCTTTCGGAGTACCAGTTACGTACTGGGGTCTATGTAACCGACTTAATCTGTTTGTCTGTCTTTGTTTGTCCCCTCTATGTTTAGCCCCTTGTGGGTAATAAAGAAACATATATGGTTTCAATTTCAATTACTTTCATTATGTATTTATTTACATGTTTGTATATGTATGTGTGTGTGTGTGTATATATATATATGTGTTTGTGTGTGTGTGTGTATATATTTATATGTATGTGTATATATATATGTATATGTGTGCATATATATATAACTGTATATATATTTATATATTTATGTGTATATGTGTGTGCCTATATATATAAGAATATATGTATATGTATATTTATGTATATATATGTATGTATATATGAATATATATACAGTACTCAGTCAAATCATCCAACACATGCTAGCATAGAAAGCGGATGTTAAACGATGATGATAATGATATATGTATATATACATACATATATATACATACATATATATATATATATATATATATATATATATATATATATATATATAATATATATATACATACATACACATACATACTTATACATACATATACATATATGTATATACATACATATATACATATATATATATATACATACACATATGTGCATATATATGTACACATACATATATACATACATATACATCTATATATATATACATATACATACATATATGTATATATATGTATGTATATGTATATATATATATATATAGATGTATATGTATGTATATATGTATGTGTACATGTCCGCATGGATGATGGGGCACTTGCTTTTACTGTTAGTGAAAAGAAAGAGGCTTGGAGAAGCCATTATGAAAGACTGCTGAATGAGGAGAATGAATGGGAGGAGGAGAGCCTGCCAAATGTTGACCCAGTAGAGGGACCAGCTACCCGAATAGAGAGCTCCCTTGTAGTTAAGGCAATTAAGGATATGAAACCAGGTAAAGCCCCCGGCCCATCAGGAATCACTGCTGAGATGCTTAAAACAGCTGGCTATGTGGGCTATGGCCTAGTCACCCGCATTGTAAACCAGGTAGTTCATAATGGAGTCATACCCAATGACTGGTGTAGCAGCACCATAGTCAACTGCTACAAGGGTAAGGGTGATGCGCTAGATAGAAATAACTACAGGGGTATCAAACTTGGATCAGGTGATGAAGGTCACAGAGAGGGTCATAACCCATCTCATTAGGGAGAGAATTTGCTTAGATGAGATGCAGTTCGGTTTTGTGCCAGGTAGAAGCACCACTGATGCTATATTCCTGGTCCGACAACTGCAGGAGAAGTACCTAGCTAAAGATAAACCCCTCTACATAGCTTTTGTGGACTTGGAGAAAGCCTTTGACAGGGTTCCCCGTTCCCTTATCTGGTGGTCGATGCGGAAACTGGAGATTGACGAATGGCTAATAAGGGTTGTACAGGCTCTATACAGAGAGGCTGTCAGCAAGGTTAGGATTGGCAACGAATATAGTGAAGAATTCCGGGTAGAAGTAGGTGTGCACCAAGGCTCAGCCCTCAGTCCCCTTTTATTCATCATAGTCCTCCAGGCAATAACAGAGGAATTCAAAACAGGATGCCCCTGGGAGCTCCTCTATGCTGATGACCTGGCTCTCATAGCAGAATCACTACCGGAACTAGAAAAGAAGTTTCGGGTGTGGAAGCAAGGGTTAGAATCAAAGGGCCTTAGAGTAAATGTAGCAAAGACCAAAGTTATAGTAAGCAGAAAGGTGAACTCAGCACACACCCCTTCGGGCAGGTGGCCCTGCTCGATCTGTAGGCAAGGTGTAGGTAGAAACTCCATAAGATGCACCCAATGGAAGCTATGGATGCACAAGAGGTGCAGCAACATTAAAGGGAAATTAACAGATAAGATAGCTTTCATGTGCGGCAGATGCACAGGGACAATAGACTCCACAGACACTCAGAAAACAGATTCCATCACACTCCAGGGTGAGAAACTAGAAGTAGTTGATAGTTTCCGCTACCTGGGTGACCAAGTTAGTAGTGGAGGTGGATGCACAGAGAGTATCACCACTAGAATACGAATAGCCTGGGCAAAGTTTAAAAAGCTCCTACCCCTACTGGCAACAAAGGGTCTCTCGCTCAGAGCAAAAGGTAGATTGTATGATGCATGTGTGCGAACGGCCATGCTTCACGGTAGTGAAACATGGGCTGTGACTGCAGAGGACATGCGTAGACTTGAAAGAAATGAAGCTAGCATGATCCGCTGGATGTGTAATGTCAGTGTGCACGCACGACAGAGTGTAAGCACTCTGAGAGAAATGCTGGATATAAGAAGCATCAGATGTGGTGTGCAAGAGCGATGCTTGTGATGGTATGGTCATGTGCTGCGGATGGATGAGGAGAGATGTGTGAAGAAGTGCCACTCCAAATCAGTTGAAGGTATCAGGGGGAGAGGTAGACCCAGGAAGACATGGGATGAGGTAGTCAAGCATGACCTCAGAGCGTTGGGCCTCAATGAGGCAATGGCGAAGGACTGAGATCTCTGGAGATATGCTGTGACTGCAAAGACCCGGGCTGCTTCCTGCATCAGTTCCGCATAGCCCCTGCCCATTCAAAGTACCCTGGATCCCAGAACGTCCAGCCGTGCTTGAGGAGACCTGTTGAGTCAAGTACATGAACATGAACGTCGAAATAAATATCAATGGAAATAGTAGTTGTGATGGCTGTGCTGGTGGCACATAAAAAGCACTATCCGAACGTGGCCGATGCCAGCGCTGCCCCGACTGGCTTCTGTGCCGGTGGCACATAAAAAGCACCATCCGAACGTGGCCGATGCCAGCGCCGCTCCGACTGGCTCCTGTGCCGGTGGCACATAAAAAGACCATCCGAACGTTGCCAGTGCTGCCTTGGCTGGCTCCCGAGCCGCTGGCACGTTAAAAGCTCCAACCGATCGTGGCCGATGCTGCCCCCCCCCCCTGACACCTGTGCAGGTGGCACGTAAAAAGCACCCACTACACTCGCAGAGTGGTTGGCGTTAGGAAGGGCCTCCAGCCGTAGAAACTCTGCCAGATCAGACTGGAGCCTGGAGCAACCCCTGGCTTCCCAGACCCCGGTCGAACCGTCCAACCCGTGCTAGCGTGGAAAACGGACGTTAAACGATGATGATGTGTATATATATATATATATATATATATATATATTGTATATACATATATGTATATGTATGTATAAGTATGTATATGTATGTATACATATGTATATATATATATATATATATATATATATATATATATATGTATGTATATATATGTTTTTCATTATCATCATTGTTTAACACCCGCTTTCTATGCTAGCATGTGTTGGATGATTTGACTGAGTACTAGCGAACCAGATGGCTGCACCAGACTCCAATCTTGATCTGGCTGCATGCCCTTCCTAATGCCAACCACTTCGAGAGTGTAGTGGGTAATTGTATGTGCCACCGGCATGAGAGCCAGTCAGGCGGTACTGGCAAAGCCATGCTCAAATGGTGTTTTTTACATGCCACCTGCACAGGAGCCAGTCCAGCGGCACTGGCAGCGACCTTGCTCAAATGTTTATTCACCTTCAATTAACATAAACTCTTTAATTTTAAAATAAAAGTATACTTTTCTTAGGCTTAAATGATAGGAAAATGCATGAAGAATTCAGAGTCGTTAGTTGGATTGAACATAAATTAGTCGAAGAAAAGTTATGGGGTGAAATGCCATGAAATTTCATGTTAGTAAGTAAGAGAGTAAGGAAGTAACGCTTAGCAATAGGAATAAAGAATATATTGCTAAAATGAATGTTTACGTGCTAAGGCAGCGAACTGGCTGAAACGTTAGTGTACCGAGCAAAATGCTTAGTGGTATTTTGCCTGTGTTTACATTTTGAGTTCAAATTCTGCCGAAGTTGACTTTGCTTTTTATTATAAACCTGGAAAAGTACAGTACAAGTTATTACACCTGTAAAAGTATAGGAAAACTATAACTTCAAGTAAAGTAAAGAATAAGAAAGTTTTTACTTAAAACATTGCAGCTAAAATTAAAATTTGAATATAGGCACAGGAGTGGCTGTGTGGTAAGTAGCTTGCTTACCAACTACATGGCTCCAGGTTCAGTCCTACTGCATGGCACCTTGGGCAAGTGTCTTCTACTATAGCCTATAACCGATAGAATAAGTACTAGGCTTACAAAAAATAAGTCCTGGGGTCGACTTGCTCAACTAGAGGTGGTGCTATAGCATGGCTGCAGTCAAATGACTGAAACAACAAGTAAAATAAGTTAAAAATATTTTATTATAGTTTACAAATAACACTATACTTATTTAAGTAGAATTTGGCTAATTTACTACCTTAAATACAGGAAAAAAGTGACTAATTAGACAAACTTACAAATTAGCTGAACAGTTTTGTACAATAAATTTAAAAGATGAGAACTGTAAAGAGGAATAAATTAGAAGAACCGGCATTCTTTGCTGCAATATTTTAAGTAAAAAGTTTCTTATTCTTTACTTTACAAGAAGTAATAGCTTGTCCTATACTTTTCCAGGTGTTATAACTTGTCCTGTACTTTTCCAGGTTTATAATCTTAAGAATATTACTTTTCATGCTCACATTTTTCCATGTAATATGTATATGTGTATATATTGAGTGCCACAGACCAAGTCTGTGGCTAGTGCAAAGTCCCTTCCAGATCTAGAGTTACGTGGTGGAAATAGTATGGTAGACAAAGTTTTTAGGGCAAAGAAACAGGCCTGGAAAGCCTGGAAGGAAAGGAGTAGCAGGGAAGGGTACCAGGTAGCCAAAATGGAGGCTGGGCGGCAGGTATACATAGCCAGGAGTGAAGCAGAAAAGAAGAAGTTTGCCAATGTTCAGAGATGTAAGGACCAAAGAACTGAGGTATTTCAGATTGCAAAACAGTGTGTGAGAGAAAATTGTGATGTCACAGGAGAGAAATGTGTTCGAATGGATGATGGTGCACTTGCTTTTAATGGTTCTGAAAAGAAAGAGGCTTGGAGAAGCCATTATGAAAGACTGCTGAATGTGGAGAATGGGAGGAGGAGAGCCTGCCAAATGTTGACCCAGTAGAAGGACCAGTTATCCATATAGATAGCTCCCTTGTAGATAAAGCAATTAAGGGTATGAAGCCAGGAAAAGCCCCCCGCCCATCAGGAATCACTGTTGAGATGCTTAAAACATCTGGTAGTGTGGGCTATGGCCTAGTCACCCGCATTGTAAATCAGGTAGTTCATGATGGAGTCACACCCAACAACTGGTGTAGCAGCACCATAGTCAACTGCTACACGGGTAAAGGTGATGCTCTAGGTAGAAATAACTACAGGGGTATCAGACATCTGGATCAGGTAATGAAGATCACGGAGAGGGTCATAGTCCATCTCATCAGGGAGAGAGTCTGCTTAGACGAGATGCAGTTCGGTTTTGTGCCGGGTAGAAACACCACTGATGCTATATTCCTGGTTCGACAATTGCAGGAGAAATATCTAGCCAAAGATAAACCCCTATACTTAGCTTTTGTGGACTTGGAGAAAGCCTTTGACAGGGTCCCCTGATCCCTTATCTGGTGGGCAATGCAGAAACTGGGGATTGACGAATGGTTAATAAGGGCTGTACAGGCTCTATACAGAGAGGCTGTCAGCAAGGTTAGGATTGGCAACGAATATAGTGAAGAATTCCGGGTAGAAGTAGGTGTGCACCAAGGCTCAGCCCTCAGTCCCCTTTTATTCATCATAGTCCTCCAGGCTATAACAGAGGAATTCAAGACGGGTTACCCGTGGGAGCTCCTCTATGCTGATGACCTAGCCCTCGTAGCAGAATCACTACCGGAACTAGAGAAGAAATTTTGTGTGTGGAAGCTAGGTTTAGAATCAAAAGGCCTTAGAGTCAATGTAGCAAAGACCAAAGTTCTAGTAAGTAGGAAGACAAACTCACCACACACCCCTTTAGGTAGAGGTAGACCCAGGAAGACATGGGACGAGGTGGTCAAGCATGACCTTCACACATTGGACCTCACAGAGGCTATGATGAAAGACCGAGACCTCTGGAGATATGCTGTGACTTCGAAGACCTGACAAATGAAGTGAGTTCATGGCTTGCAGAATGGCCTGCTGCACTTGAGGAGACCTATTGTGTCAAGTACATCAACATCAAAATATAAATTGTATGGATATTGTAGTCGTGATACCCATGCTGGTGGCAAGTTGGGCCATACAGAGGAAATGATGAAGACTGAGACTTCTGAGATATGCTGTGACTGTGAAGACCTAACAAATGAAGTGAGTTCATGCCTCGCAGAATGGCCTGCTGTGATTGTAGAGTGACCCGCTGTTCTTGAGGAGACCTATTGAGTCAAGTACGTCAACACCAACATCAAAATAAAAATCAAATGGAAATTGTAGTTAAGATACCCATGCAGGTTACATGTAAAAAGCGCCGTCTGAACGTGGAAGATGCCAGCACCGCCTGACTGGTGTCCGTGTCGGTGGTATGTAAAAGCACCAACCGGTCGTGGCTGTTTGCCAGCCTCCTTTGGCCCCTGTGCTGGTGGCACGGAGTGGTTGGCATTAGGATGGGCATCCAGCTGTAGAAACACAGCTGGATCAGACTGGAGCCTGGTGCAGCTTCCTGGTGCAGCCTCCTGGCTTCCCAGACCCCAGCTGAACTGTCCAACCCATGTTAGCATGGAAAACGGATGTTAAACGATGATGATGTATATATACATTTATGTGTGTGTGTGTGTATATATATATATATATATATATATATTATATATATGATGATATATATATATATATGTTTCACACCCCACCACACCCCAACACCACCATATTATGCCACACCGCACCACACAACACATCGTCCCACCCTGCACACACTAGCATTGACCACTTTCCAGCACCCACACCATCATCCACATACCTATACATGCACACATCCACATGTCAAGGTCACCAGCCCCAATCCACATGCCCACACACACACATGCGCACCTTCGTTTTGGGATCACCACTACTTTATTATGTTCCCCTCTTCCTAGCTCTCCTGTCTGGCCACCTCTGTGCAGCCAGCCAGCCACCATGATCAACTAAAGCTTTTTTTATTATCTGTTTATTTTCTCGTGTTCCTTTCTGTTGCAGAGTGTAGGCTCAAAGCATAAAAGACTCTCTCACCTTCTTGAGTGTTAAACTAATACACCTGTTTGTTGTTTATACACCTGTCTTTGTCTTTGGTTTCTTTGTAAATTCCAACTATATATTGCATGCTCACGTGGTCGCACCAGCTTTATCCTGTTTTTACCTCCTACACTTCGGACTTCTACCTGGATTTTCTACACTTCCTACACTTTGGGACTTCTACCTGGATTTTCTACACCTCCTACATTTCGGACTTCTACCTGGATTTTCTACACTTCCTACACTTCGGATTTCTACCTGGATTTTCTACACGCATAAATAAAGAACTTATAATAGGACTTAGATTTATTTTAGAAAACAATTACTTTATTTTTGACAGTAATTTCTACAGACAAAGATCGGGAACAGCGATGGGCACGCGTACTGCGCCTTCTTTTGCCAACCTAGTGATGGGATACCTCGAGAAAATACTCTACCAGAAAACACTTGAGAAATATGGAAACACCTTCTCCATCTATATCCAGAACAACTGGAAAAGATACCTCGACGACTGCTTTATCCTCTGGGATAAAAGTATAGAGAAACTTGAGGAATTTAAAATACTATTAAATGGAATAAATGATAATATTCAGTTCACGATGGATCATAACGAAGAAGAATTGCCATTTTTAGACATCCTCATTAAGATAGTCGGCAACAAAATAGAGACAGATATCTATTATAAACCGACAGACTCCAAGCAGTACCTACCCTTTGATTCATGCCACCCAAGACACACTAGAATAAATGTCACTTTTTGTTTAGCTAGAAGAATTTGCACCATAATATCAGACACAAACACCCGACACACACGTCTCCAGGAACTTAGAACTACACTCATAAATAGAAATTATCCACAGCTCCTAATAGACAGTGCAATCCAACAAGCACTTAAATTAAGTATAGAAGACCTGAGACAAACAAAACCAAAAAAGAAAGAAAAATTAAAAACCCTTCCCTACATCTCTACACAGAACCCACTTAACAATGAGGCCTTCAACACCATACAACAAAGCACAGCCCTACTAAAGGGAGACCCAAAGATGAACCGGATCCTCGAAACACACACCATCATTAAAAGTAAACGGCAACCAAAATCCTTGAAAAAGATTTTAACCTAAGTTAAACTGCACTCAGCATCAACCACAAAACCAGCAGTTAGAAAATGTGGAAAGCCCAACTGCGGAATCTGTGTCATCTTGGTAGAAGGTTCAGAATTCACATTAGAACAAGGCCATCAGTTCACCATCAGAACAAACTTCACCTGTGCATCAGAAAACTTAATTTACGTCTTAACATGCGCAGGTTGCAATAGGCAGTATATAGGCCATACAAAAAACAGCTTACGTAAAAGGATGGAGGTGCATAAATCCCAAATTAGAAACCCTGAATACCGGAAAATACCAGTCAGCGGACACATAGATAGATGTGCTTCAAATAAAAATCCAAAATTTACAACTAGCCCACTTTACAAATTCAGTGATAGCGTAACCTTCACTCAACGCCAAAATAAAGAACTTTATTTCATTAAAAAATTTAGACCAAGTTTGAACACCCTGGGCCAGGAATATTAAAACAAAACATTGGTCTTCCAAAAAGAAAAATGGAATTCTACCACAACCACCACGATCACTACGACTGCTTCCACTATCACTGCTACTACAACCACCGTGGTCACTACAATTGCTGCTACGATCAACAGTCCTCCACTACTGCTGCTGCTACTATGGCCACAACTTAACTGCTACAACCCCAACCACCACCACGGTTGCCACTACTACGACCAACAGTAACTGCTACTATTGCCATTTCAGCCACTGGGTCATCCTACTGCTGCTAAGACTGCCACAGCTGAGCTGCTGCAACCCCAACCACCACCACAGTTACTACTACTACAACCAACAATCACTACTGCTGCTACCATTTCAGTCCCGGGTCATTCTAACACAAGAAAGCTAAAGAACAACCACATGGATCCCGTTGATACCAGCAAGAAACAATAATGAACTTCTTTACTACACTCAACTTGAAATTTATAGCTATTATACCTTCTACCAACAAAACACCACTACATAGATTCTATTGAGACCAGTAAGAAACAATTATGAACTTTTCTATTACACTTTACTTTTTAAAATATTTTTGATAAGGTTCGTTTTTTCATGAACCGAAACATGTAAAATTCATAAGAAAATTAAAATTGATATAATATAGTGGCATTTTCAAACTTCTTTTTTACAAATATATACCCACTCGTACACGATCTACTATATATATATATATTATATATATATATATATATATATATATATATATATATATATGTATATATATATATATATATATAATATATATATATATATATACATATATATATGTAATAATAATAATAATGATAATAAAGGGTATAATTAATTAATTAATAATTTTACCAAGTAGTTCAGTATGTTAAAAGAACCATTATTGGCAAAATTAAACAAAAATTTTTATAATTATGAGTATAATCATAATTAGGGTTCAGCAAAAATTTGGGGAGATTTTCTTATAGTAGTGAAATAGTTAGTTTTAACTGCTATTTCTAAATTTCGGTATGTGGTGAAGCAAATTTTTGCTGAACCTTAAATTATACTCATAATTATAAAAAATTTTGTTTTATATATATGTGAGTGTGTGTGTGTGTGTGTGTGTGTGTGTGAGTGCATTATTGCTCCCCACCATCATTGCTTAGAAATCGATGTTGGTGTGTTCATGTCCCCATAACTTAGCAGTTCGGCAGAAGATATCAATAGAATAAGTCCAGGGCTTGATTTCTTCAACTAAAAGGCAGTGCTCCAGCATGGCCAGGCTCAAAAGATTGAAAGAAATAACAGAGTAAAAGAATAATATATATAAATATCTATATATATAAAAAAACTGAGAATGTGTGTCTGTCTGTCTGTCTGTGTGAATCCCTAAAACTTGAGAACTACACAACCATTTTTGGGGAATTAAACGTGCCAAACAATTAGACACAAAAACACTAAGAACAACAAAACATAACACCACACCTCAACTCAAAACATTACTATTTATATCAACACACAACCCCTGAAACAGTGAGGCATTCAACACTATTGTGCAAACTCTTCCTTTACTAACTAGAGATCCAAAAATGAACATCCTGAAAACACACACTCATCAAATGCAAAAAACAAATTGCTAAAGAGACTACTAACAAATGTGAAGCTTTACAAAACAACCACGAAACCAACGGTTGAAAAATGTGGACGCCCAAACTGTGGAACCTGCCCCAATCTGCTTGAAGACTTGGACTTCCTTTTCAAGGACAGAGGTTCACAATTAAAACTAGTATCACTCGTGCCTCTGAAAGCCTAATTTATGTAATAACCTGCTTGGGCTGCGGACACCACTATATTGGACAAACAAGTATGATCTTGAGAAAGAGAACCACTCTACGTAAAGAGCAAATCCGTTTCCTGCAATACAAATTCCTCTCAGTGAACATATAGAAAAATGTGCAGATAAAATCAAACCAAATTTCAATCTTCCCTTTCTACCAGTGCAAAGACACAATCTCTCAACTAGAACGTTTAAATAAAGAAACATTTTTTCATTGAAAAATACAAAACACGTCTTAATATGCATGCATAACTAACTTTTATCTTTTTACATATTTCAATTCACGATTACATCACTGTACATAAATCCCCTCACTAAACAAGGTTTTTGAAACTTGTCTTTGTCTGTACACATATATATTCTCCTCCCATTACTGAAAGCTGAACAGTTATCTCCCTTACCCACAACAATAACAATAATAACGACAACCAATTACCTCCCTTTATTTATCTACATGTGAAGTCATTCATACATTTCATCACACACAACATGGACAAAATTTCTTAAGAACAAATATATATTCAAATAAGTAAAACATAATATCATGAATAGCGACAGCGAAACCAGTCGATATATTAAAAATTATATTAAAACTACATAAGTGTGCGTATTTTCATTTTTTAATTTCTTATATACATTACAACTCACCACATGGGGATAATCGAAATTCCTCTTTTCTGTTACTACTATATATATATATCTGTTTATGTATTTATTGGCTGATTTCATTTACTTGCACCACTTAAAAAGATGTTTAAGATTGAAGCCTGGTGCAGCCATCTGGTTTGCCAGCCCTCAGTCAAATCGTCCAACCCATGCTAGCATGGAAGGCAAACGTTAAACGATGATGATGATGATGATGATGGAATGTTTACTGCCAAACATTTGTCGATTTTATATCCTCTCCATTTTCATATTTGCCTTATAAATCCTGGGAAATTTCCAATTTATCCCCACTCATGCCTAGTATTCAATTGCAATATTGCCTTGCAATAGAAAGCACTTGATTAAAAATACATAGGTACACATCCAGTATTATGTTAAATATTTAATATCCATTAGATGGTTTCTTAACCTCTAACTCATACAGACACACACACACACACACACACACACATATATATATATATATATATATATATATATATATATATATATATATATATATATTATATATATATATATATATATATATATATATATATGTATTTCTTTATTCAATGTGTGTGTATATATATGTGTGTGTGTATATATATATATATATATATATATATATTATATATATATATATACTAGCATTATGACCCGGCAACGACGGGTCATAGTGCTAGTGCATGTATATATGTGTATATATATGTGTACATATTACATGTACATCTCTATATATATATCTACACATAAAATACAAAATACAAAGTTATATCTTGATATCGCTAGTGATAACAATACTGAAAATATATAACAGACTGGAATTGTAGGCCTCCCTCTTGCAATTTCAATCAATTGTATCTTGTCCTCCCTCTTGTATAGAAAAGTGGCTACAATACAGCCTACCTCTACTTTTGGAGGGATATTTTTAATTTTTATCCGGGACGTCCTACGTCCCAGATATAAAGGTAAAAATAAAATATTTCCACTTTGCAAGGTTCGAGTTGAGTACTCCCTTGCACGCTCTGTTGACTCGAACCTTGCTTCTACTGTGGCGAATTTACTGCCTCTGGTTAGATACTTGATATCTTTCATAGTCGCACCAAGACACTTTTTGATGGTGCTTTCCTCCAGGTGTTCAAATCTTTTTTTTTTCTCTACATTGTATACTTTATAGACAATAGTGTTTTCTTTAATTTAATTTTTTATTTCGTTTGGTTGTGTTATCCTAGATTCACCGTCTTTGTCGGTGATCAATTTGTATTTCTTCCATTTTAATTTCCATGAGTTCGCGCCCGCCGACGCCTGCTGCGAAATTCATTTTTGGACTTTCTTCTATCGAAGACATTTTAACAAAAATGCTTCCATGTAAACGGTGAAAATATTGTCAATTTCCCCAAACAGGGACACAATTCAATTTTTAAACAATAACCAAAGCTTCTTCTCCCAAAGGGGGGGGGGTTACGGTTTACAATTATTTAACAAATGCAAGACAGAAATGCTTCCCTTACGAGGAACCAACAAACGTGATAACAATAGCTAAACAGAAATAATAATAACAACAAACCTTACGGTAAACCAAAAAGCAGTACTCTGTTGAAGCTATAGGCCTTTATGGATCAGAAATAAACCAACAGCGGTACTCAGTAGAAGCATTTTTTGAAAAAACAGACATTACATACAGCCAAACTTCATATAGATTCTTAATGCTAGCTAATTAGCAAATAATCTAATGTAAAAGCCGTGCACACCTCCATCTAAACTATTCCATTTCTGCACTTAAATTTTATTTTTTATTTATTCCCATTCATGTGAAACCACTGATTCAAGTTCAAGTCATTGATGCAATTTTATACCAATTGCTATTTTTACTTTTGTTATGTTACGATAATATTATACTTTAGTTTGATTTTAATTATTACTTACTACATATAATTCAATTGTTATTATTATTTTTATTGTTAAAGTGAAAGCATCTGAGAAATATTTTTGTTTCACTTTTAACATGTAATACTGAAATAGTGGAGAAGATATAATATTGCTATGGGCTCGCTCTAGGCAAGAAGTTGAACATTTTTTTTGCCTATGAAACTACATGGACCCTAAGTAAGTCATATGTAAAATTTGAATGAAATTGGTTGTGTAGTTCTCAAGTTTTAGGGAAACACACAGACAGACACACATTCTCAGTTTTATATATATAAAGATAAACCTGAATCCCATTGTAGCCAACTGATTTATAACCATATACTTACAATACCTGTCATTTCTTTTGTCTATCCTCTCCTCTATTTAGTATAACTATTTCTTTCACACACATTGCATTGACCAACATACAACACAGCTAATAATTTTTAAGTACAATGGTAGTTTAAGATTCTAAGATGCAAATCAGGTTTAAGTAATATGCCTAATAAGCTAATAATCAGATACATACATCAGATTAATAAAATTCTTAAAATTCTGTTTACTCAGCTTACAAGTGTAAAAGTTCACACACACACACAAACATGCACTGAATTTCTTTTCTCGTTGCTACATTCATTACCAAGTGGACTGATCCGCAAAGAGTGAAGGCTAACAAACACAAGCCACCACCAAATGGTACCAGATTCCAAAGGGAAGGTGACAAAGCACTCAAAATGAAAGGAGTTACAAGAGACTTGATTTCTATTCAGCCTCAGACAGGGATATGCAAGTAAACTTGAAGGGCAGACTTGTCTTCCCAGAGGAGATAGCAGTAACATCACTCCAATGAGACATGCTCCCTACTCTTTAGGAGTGCAAAAACAAATCATCATAGTTGGACTCACAGTAACCTAGGAGATCAGACTCAATATTTACCACCAGGTAAAGAAAATCAAATATCAGGATATAGTCAACGAGGCCTTGTTAAGGGTTGGCATGCAACCTCATTCCCCACTGAAGTCAGTTGCTACAGTTTTGCAGCTAAGTCGGTGTGCTATTTCCAACAGAAGATAGATTTGGAACCCAGAGAACTGTTTCAATGCTCAACACTCTAGCCTTTTATAACTTTAAACAAAGCTTCTAGAACCTTCAGAAATATAATTTAGTAGGAATTTCACTTAACTTTCTTTCAAGTATACCATGTTTACTGGTTATATGCAAGCTGATACTGATTGAACAAAAAAATGTTCACAAAGCAGTTTATGCCTTTTATGGCAATATTGTTGATTTCTCAGAGCTGGTTGTGCCTTTTATGAAAATATGATTAGGACTTGGTTCTAAACAGGGAATCTAAGGAGAAGCCTCGCTATACTCTCTCCACCCACACTTCTATTGTAAACACTGGCTTACAATTGTTTAAGTTGAAGACCAATCACATCAATCTTATCAATCAGAAAGGGTGCACTTCCCCTTCTCATATGATTAAAGCATAACAAATGCATATATATATACCCACACAAAATAAATAAAATACAAGCATAAACATATTATATTAAGTGAAAACAGAGACATACATATTTAAAAACAGATATCGAAGGAAATAGAGAGAGCCTAAGCTTTTGAAACACGGGAGCTTTTACATGGTTGTTCAACTCGCAAGAAATAGCAAGCAAATCTCCCACACATCTTTAAAAAAGAGAGAATATATTGTATAATGCCATTCTTAATATGTGAAAAAATATTTTGTGTTTATATATTCACAATATGCAGTTTGATTTCACTAACAGAATGTGCCTTCAGACTGGTTGGTGCTGACACCTCCTTTGTCTTGTTATCTCTGAATTAATTGCTGGTGTGCCCAATTCATTAACAGCAATAGTATAAGCAATTAGTAACTTATATCAATGCTGTATATTAACCCTTTTGATACAAACCTGCTTCAAACTGCTCATGTCTCTATGCTACAAATTTCCAGCTAAATTAAAACCTTTCATCAAACTTCCATGTTTATTTACATTCCAAACACCAGCTTAATATGACAAAGTTATTTCACTAAATTCTTCATTATTTTCAAAATTAATTGAAACAGAATCAATGTAGGCCAACAGAAAGAGGGTAACAAAAGGATTAATGAGAGCCTCTACTCACAATAGATGGGTTTAACACATAGATCATACTTATTAGTAACTGTAGTTAAAGAACTTTACAGAGAAATAAACACAGCTCAACAACAACAAAGAGAAACAACTTAATATACTCAACTTTTTCATAACCAACAGTTTCCAGCAATGGCCCAAAATCTTTTTTACCAATATGTATGCCTTCTTCCCCCACACCACTTAGATGCACTATATACAGACAAATATACACAACTATGTATATATATATACTCTTTACTCTTTTACTTGTTTCAGTCATTTGACAGTGGCCATGCTGGAGCACTGTCTTTAGTCGAGCAAATTGAGCCCAGGACTTATTCTTTGTAAGCCTAGTACTTATTCTATCGGTATCTTTTGCCGAACTGCTAGGTTACGGGGATGTTAACACACCAGCATCGGTTGTCAAGCGACGTTGGGGGGACAAACACAGACACACAAACATATATATATATATATATATATATATATATCATCATCATCATCATCATCATTTAGCGTCCGCTTTCCATGCTAGCATGGGTTGGACAGTTCAACTGGGGTCTGTGAAGCCAGAAGGCTGCATCAGGCCCAGTCTGATCTGGCAGTGTTTCTACGGCTGGATGCCCTTCCTAACGCCAACCACTCCGTGAGTGTAGTGGGTGCTTTTTACGTGCCACCCGCACAGGTGCCAGATGGAGCTGGCAAACGGCCACGAATGGATGGTGCTTTTACGTGCCACCGGCACGGGGGCCAGGCGAGGCTGGCAACGGACATGATATTATATATATATATATATATACATATATACGATGGGCTTCTTTTCAGTTTCCGTTTACCAAATCCACTCACAAGACTTTGGTTGGCCCAAGGCTATAGTAGAAGACACTTGCCCAAGGTGCCACGCAGAGGGACTGAACTTGGAACCATGTAGTTGGTAAGCAAGCTACTTACCACACATCCACTCCTGCACCTACTATATATACATATATATATATATATATATAATATATATATATATACATATATATATATATATATATATATATATATATATATACATATATATAGGCGCAGGAGTGGCTGTGTGGTAAGTAGCTTGTTTACCAGCCACATGATTCCGGGTTCAGTCCCACTGCGTGGCACCTTGGGCAAGTGTCTTCTACTATAGCCTCGGGCCGACCAAAGCCTTGTGAGTGGATTTGGTAGACGGAAACTGAAAGAAGCCCGTCGTATATATGTATATATATATATATGTGTGTGTGCTTGTGTGTCTGTGTTTGTCCCCCTAGCATTGCTTGACAACCGATGCTGGTGTGTTTATGTCCCCGTTACTTAGCGGTTCGGCAAAACAGACCGATAGAATAAGTACTGGGCTTACAAAAGAATAAGTCCCGGGGTCGATTTGCTCGATTAAAGGCGGTGCTCCAGCATGCCCACAGTCAAATGACTGAAACAAGTAAAAGAGTAAAAGAGAGAGTAAAAAGAGTATATATCTCACTTTCTCTCGATTCCACCCGCCTAGCCAATATGCCCTGCTTCCTACTCACCCTCTCCCCTATAAAAACCAATGCACGCGGCCTGACCCTTTCTATTCTTACTTCCATACCCTGGCTGTAACACACGAAACACGAACCTCAGGATGAAAAATAGCAGATATTTTTAAGATTTCGACTTGCTCCTCCTTTCATTGTTTTTTTTTGCGAGTATTATCACCATAAAACCTTATTATTTCCTCCTTCTTACGTTCGTCTCAAACGCTAGCTCAAGCATTTCCTCACAACATATATCTTTCACTCATAGAAACTTATTCCCACGACCACAAAGCATTTCGTCTCAAATCTTGTCTCTCTCCCTCATCTATCGGTCATTCAATTCTGTCTATTCAATTCCTACACCATTTGCCTATCTATCGGTCTTTTCTGCCACTCAAATTCCTACCCCATCGTTCCCAGTTCGTGGTGGCGCCCGCCCTCCTACCCGCACCCTCCACCTGTACCAGAAGTCCTTCTCTCATCTCGTCTTCCTTCGCTTTTCATCCATGAACACCTAAAGGCCTTAACCCAATACCACCCCTACTATATAAGGTAGTGACCATACGGTGTAAAACATGATAGTGTAGTGTAAGCAGGTTGAACTTAAGATCATTGCTTTGCTTATGAATTCTGCCAAATGCGAGCTCTCGTTTCAGGTACATGACGCCACTGCCTCCCGTCCCAGGGTCTCAAGGGCCCATACCTCCCACACCCTCAGGGTTGACACTCTCAACGTTGGCACACTGAAAGGTAGGTCTGGTGAGATTGTTGAGATGCTTGAACGGAGACGTGTTGATATATGTTGCATCCAAGAAGTAAGGTGGAGAGGAGGTTCTGCTAGGTTCCTCACAGGCAAAGAACACAGGTACAAGATTTTCTGGGCAGGAAACACTGACGGGGTTGGAGGTGTGGGTATACTTCTCGCTGAAAAATGGGTAGATAAGGTAATTGAGGTAATCAGAGTAAGTGACAGAATACTTAAGATTAGATTAGTGCTTCATCAAGGATTAGCAACCATTATATCGGCCTACGCCCCTCTGCCGGGGCTACCCGATGGACAGAAGGACCAATTCTATGACACCCTACTGCAGACTACCTCGTTGATGAACGACAGGGACCTTCTCTTTGTGGGTGGTGACTTCGATGGGCATGTTGGACGACATGCTGGAGGCTTCCATGGTGTACATGGAGGCTATGGCTATGGCTCCCGCAACGAGGAGGGAACCAGGCTGCTGGAGTTCTGCGATGCAAATGATCTTATGGTTTGCAACACTAACTTCAGAAAACCTACCAGCCACCTAGTCACCTACCGATCGGGCTGACATACCAGCCA
This sequence comes from Octopus sinensis, assembly GCF_006345805.1. NCBI lineage: Eukaryota > Metazoa > Mollusca > Cephalopoda > Octopoda > Octopodidae > Octopus > Octopus sinensis. The sequence continues at coordinate 89,095,201 of NC_043003.1, forward strand.
AATTGACTACATCCTTGCCAGGAAAAGGGAAAGATGGCTGCTTATAAATGCCAAAACCTTCCCAGGTGAAGAATGTACCCAACAACATAAACTGGTAGTTAGTGACTTTAGGATCAGGACTAAGAGGACGACCAGAAGACGACCAACTTGGAGAAGAAGGATCTGGAAGCTTAAAGATCCTGCGAATGGACAGAGACTTAGGGACATATTACTTGAAGCCTTTGACAAAGTAGAAGGGGATATAGCTTCACGGGGGGTAGAAGAAAACTGGAGGTCTCTAAGGGACAACCTGCTGAGAGCCACGGACCAGATCTGTGGCTGGTGCAAAGTCCCCTTAAGACCTAGAATAACGTGGTGGTGGAACAATATTGTAGACAGGGCTATTAGAGAAAAGAGACAGGCTTGGAAGGTCTGGAAAAATGGGGGTAGCAGGGAATTGTATCAGACTGCCAAAAGAGAAGCTAGGAGACAGGTTTATTTAGCCAGAGGGGAAGCAGATAAGAAAAAATTTGCCAATGTTCTGCGCCGTGAGGACCAAAGACTTGAGGTATTTCGTGTTGCAAGACAGGGTGTGAGAGAGAATCGTGATGTGGTAGGAGAGAAATGTGTTCGCATGGATGATGGTTCACTTGCGCTAAATGAGGATGCAAAGAGAGGTTTGGAGACATCATTATGAGAGGCTGCTAAATAAGGAAAATGAATGGGATAAAGAGAGTCTGCCGAATGTCGACCCAACAGAGGGACCAGCTATCTGAGTTGACAGTTCCTTAGTAGTTAAGGCAATTAGCAGCATGAAGACATGGAAAGCCCCAGGCCCATCAGGAATTACTGCAGAGATGCTTAAAATATCTGGTAGTGTCGGCTATAGCCTAGTCACCCGTATAGTTAACCAGGTGATACACGGAGTCATACCCAATGACTGGTGTAGCAGCATAATAGTCAACTGCTACAAAGGTAAGGGTGATGCTTTAGATACAAATAATTACAGAGGTATCAAACTGTTAGATCAGGTAATGAAGGTTACGGAGAGGGTCATAGCCCAACAGATTAGGGAGAGAGTCAGCTTGGATGAGATGCAGTTTGGTTTCGTGCTAGAAAAAAGCACCACTGATGCCATATTTCTAGTGAGATAGCTGCAGGGGAAATACCTAGCCAAGGATAAGCCCCTGTACCTGGCTTTCATTGACACGGAGAAAACTTTTGACAGGGTCTCCCGATCCCTTATCTGGTGGTCAATGAGGAAACTAGGGATAGATGAATGGTTAGTGAGAGCTGTGCAAGCCATGTACAGAGACGCTGTAAGTAAGGTGAGGGTTGGAAACGAGTACACTAAAGAATTCAAAGTAGAGGTAGGGGTCCACCAAGGTTCAGTCCTCAGCCCCCTCCTATTTATCATAGTCCTCCAGGCAATAACGGAGGAATTCAAGACAGGATGCCCCTGGGAGCTCCTCTATGCTGATGACCTTGCTCTAATTGCTGAGTCACTATCAGAACTAGAGGCAAAGTTTCAAATGTGGAGACAAGGATTAGAATCAAAGGGCCTTAAAATCAACCTAGCTAAAACCAAAGTCTTAATATGTAGGATGGCAGGCAAATCACAAACGCCTTCAGGTAGATGGCCCTGCTCGATCTGTAGAAAAGGCATAGGTAGAAACTCTATAAGATGCACCAAATGTAAGCTATGGACACATGAGAGGTGCAGCAATGTCAAAGGAAGGCTAACTGGGAAGATAGTTTTTGTATGTGGCAGATGCTCAGGAGCAATAAACACTGAAAATGCTCAGAGACCAACTTCCGCCACATTCCAAGGAGAAAAACTAGAAGTAGTTGATAGCTTCCATTACCTTGGTGACCAAGTCAGTAGCGGGGGCGGGTGTGCTGAAAGTGTAACTGCTAGAGTAAGAATAGCCTGGGCAAAGTTCAGAGAGCTCTTACCTCTGCTGGTGACAAAAGGCCTCTCGCTCAGAACAAACGGCAGACTGTATGACGCATGTGTATGAACAGCCATGCTACATGGCAGTGAAACATGGGCCGTGACTGCTGAGGATATGCGTAAGCTTGCAAGAAATGAAGCCAGTATGCTTTGATGGATGTGTAATGTCAGTGTTCATACTCGACAGAGTGTAAGTACCTTGAGAGAAAAGTTGGACCTAAGAAGCATCAGTTGTGGTGTGCAAGAGAGACGCTTGTGCTGGTATGGTCATGTAGCGAGAATGGATGAAGATAGTTGTGTAAAAAAGTGCCACACCCTGGCTGTTGAGGGAACCTGTGGTAGAGGTAGATCAGGAAAACCTGGGACGAGGTGGTGAAGAACGACCTTCGAACTTTAGGTCTCACCGAGGAAATGACCAGAGACCAAGACCTTTGGAAGTATGCTGTGCGTGGGAAGACCCAGCAGGACAAGTGAGACCATAACCCGTGGCCTCTACCTGGGACGTAGCCAGCCCACTTAGGCATACCGTTCCTTCTTGTGACACAAACCCTACTTGTGAAGACCTGTTGAGGCATGTGAAAATCAAAATCAAAATCAAAATCAAAATCAAAATCTCTCAACATCAATGGAAATTGTAGCTGAGATACCAGTGCTGGTGGCACATAAGAGAACCGTCCGAACATGGCCGTTGCCAGCCCTGCCCCGACTGGCCTCCGTGCCGGTGGCACGTAAAAAGCACCATCCGATTGTGGCCGTTGCCAGCCTCATCTGGCCCCCGTGCCGGTGGCACGTAAAAAGCACCATCCGATCGTGGCCGTTTGCCAGCCTCGTCTAGCACCTGTGCAGGTGGCACATAAAAAGCACCCACTACACTCTCAGAGTGGTTAGCGTTAGGAAGGGCATCCAGCTGTAGAAACACTGCCAGATCAGACTGGGCCTGGCGTAGCCTCCTGGCTTCCCAGACCCCAGTTGAACCGTCCAACCCATGCTAGCATGGAAAACAGACATTAAACGATGATGATAACTCCTTAACAGACTTGTGCAATGCTCAGTAAAATCCACTCCTTTACAGAAATCATCTTAGCTATGCATACAATTTCTGTTGTATTATTTTCTCAGCATTCTTAAACAACATGAAGTAGAAAAGTGAAAATTAAAATAATTTTTTCATGTTTATATTTAACAATGGATGACAATGCATTTATATGGATGTGTTTCTTTTTCTTATTGAGTTCCTATACATATTTACCTGTATCCTCCTCATTGATTGTGCTTTGCTTGTTTAGTGCAATCACATATAACTATGTATATGTCAATGTGCAAAGCTATCCAGTTTTCTCCTCTATATTTCTCTCATATTTAAACTAGCAACAGTTTTCAGATTAACATAACACGAAAGGCTCCCAATGATTTGGGTTAACATTAATTTATATTAATTTATTTAATTTAAATGAACTACCTATGGAATTTGTAATGTTTTATTGTAATGAAACAGCAGTTGAACACAAAGTATGAACTATATGTGAAATTTATGCTCTTCTGCTTTTATTGTATATATGTGGTTCTATAAAATTATCTCAGCTGATCATCAATGCAAGTTGACTCTCACCTGGATTTACTGCAATGTAATAACATGTTGGAGTTTAATGATCTAATTTATTTGAGCTCTTAATTGCTGTGGATTTATTTAATCAATTTTATTAATTCTTTATATGGATATCCTATGAACTATTTATAATGGTCAGTATAGCTTGTTATAGTCACATTGACCAGTCAAGAAAGTAATTGAAACCATTGTTAAATAGTTTCCAGCAGTTTTGTTGGTCACATATTGAATTTATAATCGTCAACAAATGTAACATGTCTGTGAAAAAACAATGACATGTTACCTACAACTGTTTAATGTACACTGTTGTTTAGCCTCGACTCAGATACACATACTGCATACATCATAAATATAATACCAACAAGATCTACTGCATCATCATCATCATTATTACTGTTGCTCTTTGGCACTCATTCCTTTTCCGCGCTGACAGTCATCTCTCTCTCCCTTACCTTCCCCAACTCATATATGATTGATCACCCCTCAACTCTACCCAATTTATACAGTTGTCACCTATTTCCCCAATTTACCTTCCACTCCACACTTGTTTTTCATTCATTATATTCACCTCCTCACCTACTTCCCTTCTCACTCTCCTTAACATTCTTGCAACCACAAACTACTCACACTTCATGTTCTGTTCTCTCTCACTTCTACTCATCTGTATCTTCAAAGTTCACCCTCACACCCCATCACCACTATTATTTCTCTACAGTTCCACTTCAACCATTCTCGCCCTTTCCCTTATAATGTGAGTAACTGTGTAGCTCTCCTACAGTAAGAAACCTGTTCTATTCAGGCCCCCTTCTCTCTCACTTTAACCCCTCATCCCATTGCATAAAGCTGCCTCCCTCTGTACAGCAGCTCCACTCAGTTGAAAGTAGTTCTAGTCTTGTAACCTGCATGGTGATTTTACTAGTGGTGGTACCACAGAAAAAAAGCACCCAATGCAGTTTGTAAAGTAACTGATATTAAGAAAGGCACCCAGCCACAGAAACCATGCCAAAGTAGACGGTTATGATGATGATGAGTGTGAACATCAATATGTTTATGTTAGTATCAGTAGAAAAAATGCAAAATCATAACAAGGATCAGTCCTCAGCCCCTACTTATTCATCATAGGCCTCCGGGCAATAACAGAGAAATTCAAGACAGGATGCCCCTGGGACCTCCTCTATGGTAATGACCTTGCTCTAATAGCTGAGCCTCTACCAGGACTAGAGGAGAAGTTTCAGGTGTAGAAGCAAAGTCTAGAATCGAAGGGCCTTAGAGTCAATCTAGTAAAAACCAAAGTCTTAATAAGTAGGATGGCAGACAAATCACAAATCCCTTCAGGAAGATGGCCCTGCTCAATCTGTAGAAAAGGCGTAAGTAGAAACTCCATAAGATGTACCCAGTGTAAGCTATAGACACATAAAAGGTGCAGTAATATCAAAGGAAGGCTAACTGGGAAGATAGTTTTTGTATATAGCAGATGCTTGGGAGCAATAAACACTGAAAATATGCAGAGAACAACTTCCGCCACATTCCAGGGAGAAAAACTAGAAATAGTTGATAGCTTCCGTTACCTAGGTGACCAAGTCAGTAGCGGGTGTGGAAACTCTCAGAGCTGGTGAGAAAGGGCCTCTCAGCGTAAAAGGTAGATTGTATGACACATGTGAGCGAACAGCCATGCTACATGGCATTGAAACATGGGCCGTGAATGCTGAGGACATGCGTAAGCTCACGAGAAATGAAGCCAGTATGTTCCGATGGATGTGTAATGTCTGTGCATACGAGACAGAATGTAAGCACCCTGATAGAAAAGTTGGACATAAGAAGCATCAGATGCCACCTGACTAGCTTCTATGCCAGTGGCATGTAAAAAGCACCATTCGAGTGTAGGTCATTGCTAGTGCTGCCTGACTGGCTCCCATGCCAGTGGCATGTAAAAACTACCATTCAAGTGTGGTTGAGTGGTCCTGTTCTGGTGGCATGTAAAAAGCACCATTCGAACGTTGTCAATACCAGCACCCCTTGACTAGCCCATGTACCAGTGGCATGTAAAAAGCACCCACTACACTCTCGGAGTGGTTAGCATTAGGAAGGGCATCCAGCTGTAGAAACCTTGCCAGATCAGCTTGGAGCCTGGTACAGCCTTCTGGCTTACCAGTCCTCAGTCAAACCATTCAACCCATGCCAGCATGGAAAGCAGATGTTAAATGAGGATGATGATGATAATAGAAAAATGAAAAAGATGAAACTTACCTTAGATTAGAAGAATTTGTATTGGCAGTTATGACCAAATGAC
>NC_043003.1:89106029-89108272 GCF_006345805.1 Octopus sinensis
GCCTAAAAATAAAACTGTTGGAAATCGAAAAATGTCTGCAACTCTCCCATGAAAAAGAAAGAGCAGACAAAGAAGCCTGGGCTATAGAAAACATAAAATCTAACCCCAGAGCTTTCTACAGGTATGCCAAAGAAACAGCTACAGTGCACTGTAGAATAGGGCCACTCCTCGAAAAGGATGGCACACTTACAGGAAAACCAATGAGGGTAAGTGAAATACTGAATGAGCAATTCAAGAGTGTTTTCACTCCACCCCTTGGGCATCTCCAAATCACCAATCCAACTGACTTTTTTACCACTGCAGATATAAAATCAGAGGCGGCGACGATAGATTACATTGATATAAAGGAAGACGATGTAACCAAGGCTATAGATGAAATGAAAACAGACTCAGCTACTGGCCCCGATGGATTCCCGGCAATCCTCCTAAAAGCATGTAAGAGAGTCCTAGCAAGACCACTGCAGTTCCTCTTTCAGAGCTTCCTTGCAGCTGGCAAACTTCCAGGAAAACTGAAGGAAGGTAAAATATGCCCCATTCATAAAGGAGGTAGCAGAGCGGAAGCCAAGAACTATAGACCTATCTCTCTGACCTCACACATCAGCAAGGTCATGGAACGAATAGTCAGAAGGAAGCTGATCACCTTCCTTGAAGAGAATGACTTGCTGCCCGACACCCAACATGGTTTCCGACCAGGGAGAAGCTGTTTAACTCAGCTCCTACAACACTATGACTGGGTGCTGAAACGGCTGCTCAACCACTCAAATGTGGAAGTGATATATCTCGACTTTGCAAAGGCCTTTGATAAAGTCGATCATGGAATGATATGTCACAAACTGCGTGATCTCAACATAGTTGGAAAACTGGGAGAATGGCTTCATGACTTTCTGAAGGATAGAAGTCAGGTGGTAGTAGCCAATGGGGCCACCTCCATTAACACACAAATAGTGAGCGGTGTTCCGCAGGGCACTGTTCTGGGACCACTACTGTTCATAATGGCCCTCTCAGACATGCCCTCAGCCACGCAGAGAGCCACGATCACAAGTTATGCAGATGATACAAAAGTTTCACAGGCAATACAGAACCCTGAGGACACTAAACACCTGCAATGTGTGCTGGACGAAATATACAAGTGGGCTGAAAAGAATAGCATGCAGTTCAATGCTGGAAAGTTTCAAGCTTTATACTATCAGCATGCAAAACTGAATGCAATACCCAATGTATACACTGGACCCGGAGGGATTGCAATCCCAGAGGCACAATCAGTGCGTGTCCTGGGTATTCACATGAGTGATGACGCGACCTTTCATGTACATGTTGCTAAACTGACAATGAAATGTAGACGGCTGGCTGGATGGATTCTTAGAACCTTTAGAACAAGAGAACAAAAAACCATGATGGTCCTCTGGAAGACACTTGTCCTAAGCCACTTTGACTATTGCTCTCAGCTATGGTCACCATCCAGTGTCAAGTTGATCACAGAACTTGAGGCGATCCAACGAAGCTACACAAAGAAGATAGCCTCTATGCAGAATGTAAGCTACTGGGAAAGACTCAAGAGATTAAGACTATTCCTTAGAGCATAGGCAAGAAAGATATGCCATAATATACATCTGGAAGATCCTGGAGGGAAGTGTCCTGAACTTTGGCATCGAGAGTTACGCAAATGCCAGAACTAGGCGCCACTGCGTGGTGCCTAGGACTCCAAACCTGCCATCAAGATGTAGGACAAGATTCTGTGATAGCCTGGGCTTCCGAGGCCCACAGCTCTTCAATATCCTCCCGAAGAACCTGAGAGACCTGCATGGGGTGGATACAGATGTCTTTAAAATGAAGCTGGATCTCTTCCTGTCAGGTGTCCCAGATGAACCAACTTCATGGCAGGAGGGGCAGATGAGGGCAGCTGCATCGAACTCTCTCATGCACCAAATAGCAGTTGCTACAAAGCCTCCATGAAGTGAAACCAAGTAGCAACACCAAATGGCGGTGCCCCAGCATGGCCACAGCTCATAAGCTGAAACTAGAATCAATCAATCAATCAATCAATCGTATACATATATATATATACACATACATATATATATATACATATATATATATACATATATATATATATACATTCTAGATTCCTTCCTCTCTTTCGTCCAATCTTTCCATCCAGCCCTCCACTTCACTTCCACTATCTCCAACACCTCTGTCTCCTTCCTCGACATTTCGGTTAGCATTCTTCACTCCACTCTTACCAC
>NC_043003.1:89108372-89305872 GCF_006345805.1 Octopus sinensis
ATATATATATTTGTATGTATGTATGTACAGGCATGTGTGGTTGCATGCATATGTGCATGCATGTGCATGTATGTGCATATATGTCTATGCCTCCATGGCTTGATATTGTGTGATAGTTGTAGCAATCATTATCATACGTACAGCATTCTTTATTTCCAATCCTCCATGAAAGCATGGCCAGCCATGAGGAAATATTACCTTATTTGAAACCAAGTAGGGGATGGTATGAAGATGATCATTGACCATAGAAAATCTGCTTCTGTGAATTTTGTGTGATCCATGTAAGCATGGAAAAGTGAACTTTAAAGCAATGGTGATAACGATGGTGATGATGATGATGATGATTGTGAGGATGATGATGATTGTTGAGGATGATGATGATTGTGAGGATGATGATGACTTACAAATGAGAAAAGTTCATAAAATTATCAAGATTCTTGATAAAAGTTTTTTTCAATATTTACATCTGTACTATATTTCAATTAGTTTGGTCTCTGATCATCATAGCTGTCAAATTCCAGGGTGTGTAACATTGTTCAGACTGGATTTGAACTAGGAATCATAATTGTTAAATTAGAGTAATAATGCTCTAATTCTTAAGGCCGTTGACAGTCCAAATATAAGGTTAACAGTGTTGAAAAGTATAATCGTATTGAAAACAATCCACTTTAAATGATCCCTTTCTTAATAATGCCTAAAACAGTAACAATATTACGAATTTAATACAAATACAACTATACCACCACCACCGCCGCCGCCGCCCAAACAATAAAACAACAACGGTTTCAAATTTTGGCACAAGTCCAGTAATTTAGGAGTGGGGCAGGTTGATTATATTGACCCCAGTGTTCAACTAGTATTATTTTATCAAATCTGAGAGAATGAAAGGCAAAGTTGACCTTCAGCAGAATTTGAACTCAGAATGTAAAGATGAATGAAATGTTGCTAAGCATTTTGCCCAGTGTGCTACCAATCTGCCAGCGTGCCAATAATAATAATAATAATAATAATAATAATAATAATAATAATAATAATAATGAACTTACTGTATCCAGTGGTCAGGTGCTGTTGGCGAAATCAAACTTGTGAAGAATGGCCATGTTTACAATCAATGCAGCTCAGACATGATGATGATGATGATAATGATGACGACGACAATGAAGATGATGACAATAATGATGATAATGGTGATGATGATGATGATGGTGATGATAATGGTTTCTAATTTAGGCACTATTTTGTGGTGTGTCTTGCACTTTTGAGGAGATAGAAGTTTTGATGGGTAGAGGTTAGTCAGTACCAATGTTTAACTAATGTTTTATTTTATGAACCCCAAAAGGATGAAAGGCAAAGTTGAAACGTTAGTGATAACTGAACTCAGAAATATAAAGGGCAAGCACGACTGCAATATAGCATTTTGTCCAAAACTTTCATGATTCTGCCAATCCACTGCTCTCAACAACAACAACAGGAAGAAGAAGAAGAAGAAGAAGAAGAAGAAGAAGAAGAAGAAGGAGGAGGAGGAGGAGGAGGAGGAGAACAACAACAACAACAAAAATAACCTACTCAGTGATGAGGTGGACAGTTTTATTTCGCCCCAACTCGATGTCCAAAGTGGAAGTGCTGAATTTCAGTGAGACTGCAAAGAAGTAAGAAAATGGATGTTAATGAAGATAAAGAGGGTGGATGACACAGGGAGGTGGACAGACAAACAAGTATTAAAAAAATTAAAATGCAAAATGTACAAAAAAATTTCTAACAATCTGAAACCATTTAGTAAGAATTACAAAGAATTCGCCACTTAAAATATGTTACCATAGTATTGAATATTTATTTTGGGACAATAATTTATGCTGCAACATGTGAGTTTAGTCATACCACATGCATGTATAAAAGTCTAATTAAAGACATGTACATAAGTATACCTACATACACAAAGATATGTATATTAGTATACACACAAACTAATATATAAGTATTAGTTCCTTATTTTCTCCATAATTGGAATGGTTTACTCACTGAAGCAACAAGGTGACTCAGTATTCTACAGACATCCTTAATTCTTAGTCTGAATCACTATGATACAGTGTGTAACAAGCCTGACCTTTCAAAATACTGGTACAGTCTGTGTGGTGGGCTTCTTCACAATTTCTAACTTTTCAATTTCACACAAAAAGATTAATTTGACCCAAAGTTATGGTAAAAAAAAAAGCACAAGATGCTGCACCATGAGACAGAACATGAAACCTCATGAATGCAAAGTGAATTTGTTAACCACTTGACTATGCTTCAATCATTTATTGCATATATACACAGAAATGCATGCATATATACAAACATTGGAGTCTGGTGCAGTCCCTCAGCTTACCAACCCTGGTGAAACTGTCCAACCCATGCCAGCATGGACAACAGACATTAAATGATGATGATGATGACATACATACATATATATACAAGAGCACAAATACATATACAGATATATTTATACACATGCAAAAGCACATACACACACATACATATATACTTGCAATAAAGCACATACACTCATATATGCACAGAAACACACATAACAGCACACATACACACATAGAAGCGCATATTCATATGCATACATACATGTGGACTGACACTCATACAGATATTCAAATGCATATGCACACACACACACACACACACAAACACTCATGCATGTATACCCATATTAACAAACTTAATCATCATCATCATTATTTTCAATATCACAGTCTCATCTTCATTTCCTTTAACCTCTCCCCACCTCCCCTTGCTCTCCTCTCTGGTTGGGTGGCCATGTATCTCCTCTACAGCAACAAACCTGTTTCTGCCATCATTCTTTCTCTCCCTCCTTCTCTTGCTTTTACCTCTGGCTAGGTAACCATATATCTCTTTACAGCAGTGTACCTCCTTCTTGTTAACTCCTCTCTCTTTCCAGGTAACCACGTCCCTCTTCTTCAGCAACACACCTGTTTCTGCCCTCATTCTTAACTCACTCTCTTTCTCTCCATCTCCCTCCTCCACTCTCCTTGTCTCTGGCTGAGTAACCAGGTACCTCCTCTACAGTAAGCCATCTGTTTCTGTCTCACTCTAACCATTCACCATCTGACAAGATCACCTCCCCCAATATCCCCTTTCCTCTCAAAGATTCCTTGTCTTTCAAAGTTACTTGGTAACTCTTCCAGTGCAGGTACCACTTAAAAGCACCCAGTCCACACTGTAAAGTGGTTGGCATTTGGAAGGGCCTCCAGCTGTAAAAACCATGCCAAAACTAACCTCACCTGTGCAAGTGTTACATAAAATGAAATTAGCCCACTCTGTGGAGTAGTTGGTGTTAGGAAGAGCAACTAGCCATAAAAACCATGCCTAAAGAAACACAGAAGCATGGCAGAGGCTCCTGCCTGACCAGCTCCTGTCAAACCATCCAACCCATGCCAGCATGGAAGGAGGATGCTAAATGATGATGATGATGATATTGTTACTGTTGTTGTTTGATTGTTTTAATCGTATTCAGATGAGATACAGTTGTTCAACAATAACTGTCTAACAAATCTGGAGAATAATATGTGTATCAGAGCAGAGATAAAGAATGTCAAATTGGCATTAAATCTATTGTTCACACACACACGCGCGCACCTGACAAATACGAGGGACGTTCAATAAGTAATGCCTCTGACCCACTTGCAGTTGTTGGATCTAGCTGAAATTTTGCATGTGCAATCATTTATATCTCTATAGAGTAAGTGGCAAATTACAGCTCTGAATTAATTGTGGTTTCTGATTTACAGGTGTTTGAACCGAGTCAAGTGTGAAATGGAGCCTGTTGAGTGTCGAGCAGTGATCCAGTTTTTGTATTTGAGAGACTTTTGATGAAATGAAAGTAACTTATGGTGATGAACGCTGGCATCGTGAATTCAAACATGGTCGGAACTCTGTGGAAACAGCTCCCAGATCTGGTCGCCCCTTCTGCCATTGATGAGGTATCTGTCCGTCAAGTTGAGGCTGCCATTTTGGAAGATCGACGCATAATTATTCGCCAAATAGCCCATGAGGTCAAGATTAGTACCGGGTCTGTGGAAACTATCATTCATGACCATTTGCATATGCAAAAGGTGTCTGCCAGATGGATTCCCAGGTTGCTCACGCCTTTCCAGAAGCAAGAACGCGTCGAGTGCTCGTGGGTGAATTTGGAGATGTGCCAAGAAGATGAGTCAAAATTTTTCAAAAGACTGATTACACAGGATGAAACCTGGTTCATCATGATATCCAGACCCAGACCAGCCCAGTCAATGCAGTGGAAGCACCGTGACTCACCCACTCCAAAGAAGGCAAGGTGCAGGTTGCTCGCCTGCAAGTCATGCTCACTCTTCTGAGACCAGGACGGAGTAGTGATGACAGATTTCCTGGCAAGGGTACCACAATTGCAGGAGCCTATTATGCTTCACTTTTGAGGAAATTAAGAGAAGTTAAAATCAAGAGTCGGGGGGCAAGATCAGCAAAGACATCCTCCTCCTGCAGACACGCTACGGTCCACAACTCGCTTGTCGCCAGATCAGAAGCACAGGCGTATGCGCTATGCCTATGAACTCCTCCCTCCCCCCTTTCCCTCCCCCTACTTTCCTCCACCCTCTGATTTTCACCTCTTCCCAGTCATGAAGTTGTTTTTTAGAAGGAAAGCGTTTCCCAGATGATGCGCCTTGATTTCTGAAGTCACAACGTTCAGGTTGGAGGACCAAGCTGGGGTCTTCTACAAAACGTTCTCCAGAGCTGCATCAAACAATGGGAGAAATGCGTAACTCTGGGCGGTTCCTATGTAGAAAAAGACTAATAACTGTGCCAAGTTTCGTTGCTCTACTGCTACGGGAAGTGGGTCAGGGGCATTACTTATTGAACGCCCCTCGTACATTAACATTCTGAATCTGGCACTTCTTTTTAGGTGTTTGTATGCATATGCTTTTAATACAGATATACAATTTCCTGGTGGTAATCCCTACATAGGATGTCCCACTTTAACTGCAGACTACTCCATATACTACACAGGTCCTTGAGCACATTTTAATGTCATTGATGCAGCAACTGGTTAGTGTGCACAACACAATGCTATCTGTAGTATTATTCCTTAACAAGTTTTGAATAAGTAGGGAGGGTAGGGAAGAGTAGGTGATAACTATAGAAATTGATGTGTGTGTAGGTGTATATATATTATCATCATCGTCATTTTAAAGTTCACTTTTTCATGTTTGCATGAATAGGACAAGTTTATTGATGCAAATTTTCTATGGCCAGATGTCCTGCCTGTCACCTACCCTCACCTGTTTCCTAATAAGATAATATTCCCCTATGACAAAACATGTTCTTGCAGAATATTGGCAATAAATGGTACTGCATGTATATCAGTGACAATCATTTACAACTACACACAACATCAAGACAGGGAGACACAAACATACACAGACACATATGCATATATACATATATGGCTTCTTTCATATTCTGTCTGTCAAATCCACTCACAAGGCTTTCGTTGGCCCTAGGCTATAACAGAAGACACTTGCCCAAAGTGTCATGTAATGGAACTGAACCCAGAATCATGTGGTTGGAAAGCAAACTTATCACACAGCCATATCTACACCTATGAGGTCTGATCAATAAGTATCCTGACTGTTATCATAGTAAGGAAGCTAAAACATGCAGAGTGAAGCTGATTAGCAAAGACTGACTTTGAACTCTGATGTGCAAGTGTTCTAAGTTTTAACATTCTAGCTCATTTCCACTGCTTACAGCAGTGCTTGGAAGGAAGGTGTGTAACATCTGATCGTTGCATTGATCATAACAGAGAAAATTGTCATGGCGATAACTATACAGAGGCCTACACAAAGTTGCAGAAAGTGTATGGAGAGGAGTGTATGAGCTGTACATAAGCGTGCAGCTCTGATGCAATACAAGAGTGATTCTTCTACAAAGTCACTTGAAGAACTCAGAAAGGCAAGAAATAAAACCCAACTGACTGCCAGACGCTGTGCAAATAGGTATTGGCAGGAAATCTGTCAGAGTATCCAGTCAGCTGCTGACAGTGGCGACACCCGTGGGATGTATGCCGGTTTGAAGAAGGCCCTCGGTCCATCCGCAACCAAGTCAGCCCCTCTGAAATCAACTACTGGAGATCTCATCAAGAACCAAAGCAAGCAAATGGATAGATGGGTGGAGTACTACCAGGATCTCTACTCATGGGAGACCACGGTAGCTGAGGCTGCAATCGAGGGTGTCAAGATCTTGCCAGTCATGTGCGAACTTGATATTCTGCCATCTATAGTAGTGCTCACCAAGGCTATTGACTCCCTAACAAGTAACAAGGCTCTAGGAAAAGACAGCAACCCCTTAGAGATCACCAAAACTGGCAAAAATACCATCCTGCTTTGGCACCTTCATGATCTTCTGTGTCAGTGCTGGGAAGAGGGTACAGTCCCTCAGGATATAGGGATGCTAATATCATTGCGCTTTACGAAAGCAAAGGTGACCGTGGTGATTGTAACAATTACCATGGAATATCTCTTCTAAGCACTGTTGGAAAGGCCTTTGCTCGCATTATCCTGTCCAGGCTGCAGCTGCTTGCTTCTCGAATTTATCCAGAATTGCAGTGTGGCTTTAGAAGAAGCAAATCAACTATTGACATGATATTCTCCATATGCCAACTTCAGGAGAAGTCCAGAGAGTAGAAAATGCCATATATGGCCTTCATTGATCTGACAAAGGCCTTTGACTTGGTAAGTAGATAAGGCCTCTTCCTCTTGCTCCAAAATATCAGATGTCCACCAAAGCTGCTGAGGATCATCAAATCTTTCCATGATGATATGCAAGGCACCATACAGTACAATGGTTCAACATCAGCCGCCTTCCAAATAAAAAATGGGGTAAAGCAAGGTTGTGTCCTTGCTCCTACATAATTTGGCATCTTCTTCTCGCTGCTGCTGTCACATGCCTTTGAGACATCAGATGATGGAGTGTTTCTGCACAGTAGAAGTAATGGGAAACTGTTCAATCTCTCGTGTCTGCATACCAAGACCAAAATCAGAAGCATCCTGATCAAGGAGATGCTATTTGCTGATGATGCCACTCTGGTATCACACACAGAAGAAGCCCTACAACGGCTCATCAACTGTTTTGAGCAAGCATGTATCAACTTTGGCTTAGTTATCATCCTCAAGAAGACCAACATCATGGGTCAGGCTACATCGGACATCCCAAACATACATATTGGAGACCACAGACTACAGGAGGTAGAGAAGTTTACCTATCTTGGCTCTACCATCACCTACAACCTATCCCTTGATGCTGAGCTCAATATACGCATTGGCAAGGCAGCTGCTGTGATGTCCCAACTCTCCAAACGGGCATGGAACAACAATAAGCTGACCAAGACCTCAAAAATGAAGATTTACCAGGCATGTGCACTTAGCACTCTACTGTATGGAAGTGAGACTTGGACGCTATACACATGCCAAGAGTGTCACCTAAATATCTTTCACCTGTGCTGCCTCCGGAAAATCTTTCGCATCAAATGGCAAAATCATGTCCCCAACAAAGATGTCCTCAAGCAAGCAGGAATACCAAGCATGTTTGCACTCCTCACACAAAGACGTATGAGATGGCTTGGACATGTTAGCCGTATGGAAGATGGCAGAATCCCCAAGGACACACTCAACAGAGAGCTTGCTAGGGGTACTAGGTCTGTGGGAAGACCATTCTTATGATACAAGGATGTTTGCAAAAGGGACATGAATGCCTGCGACATCAATATTACCAACTGGGAAGCAGTTGCCAGCAACCGTGGATATTGGCGACGTACCGTAAAAGAGGGAACACAAAGGAGTGACAGAGAGAGAAAGAGAGGAGAAATGGAAAGACAAGAAAAGACGTCAACAAGAAACTATGACATTACAACCAGCCAGGCAAAGTCTCCGCTACATTTGCGGCACCTGCCAGAGGGAGTGTTTGTCCAGGATAGGATTACACAGCCACAGCAGGAGATGTATTAGGACATGAAATGTAAAAGCTGGACTAGATTATTTTATGCGCAACTCCATTGTCTCCCGAGACAAAAAGGATGCCAACAACAATATATATGGATTTCATAGACAGGAACTGAAACAAATCAATCGTATATATATATATATATATATATATTATATATATATAATATATATATATAATATATATATATATATATGTATATATATGTAAGTCTATGTGTGTATCTTTGTGTTTCTCCTTCATCACTGCTTCACAACTGCTGTTCATTTATTTACATCTACATAACTTACTGGTTTCACAAGAACAAACTAATAGAATAAGTACCAGGCTTATCACAAAAAAAAGCACTAGGCTGTGTCTCATATTTTTATTTGCCCACTCAGTTGTATCTATCAATTTATCTTTGTATGTGAGTGTGTGTGTGTATATATATATATATATATAAGACGCCCTAATGGGAGCCTTAACTCCCAAATTTTAGTCATTTCTTTTATGATCCAAAACTAGGTCAAAAGTACTGAATGGATCTTTATGAAATTTGGAAATTATATTCTATGCATAAGGGCCATAACCCCCATGACAATTCATATATTTTTGCTGTTGATGAAATTTTAACTATAGATATTAGATACAAATGAAGTAATATTTATAAAATTTCATCTTCTTACAAGTTAGAAAGACCACTCCATGGGGACTTAACACCCACAATTTTGTCATTTTATCTAAGCAAAGACGAATACAGTTGTAATCTTGGAAGCTGTAGGGTTACCTGAGCATAAAAGATGAGCATTATTTGTAATTCAATGGTACAACAGTGTAAGAGTTTGCTTTGACATACACTTAGATTGTGATTTCTGCAATGTGCTGCATAAATTGTCAAGTAAATGAGAGGCATCTTTGCCTCCACTCATTCAGTTGCAAAGTGTTGAGTAAAGTTATTTGATTGCAGATTTCCTTTCAGTCTTTTTATTATCACTGGGTCACACATAGTCCCCAGATGCTAACATTGATTTCAAGGCCATCCCAGATGAGTGACTGGTTATTCAAAGACATCTATACATTATAAATTTATTCTGTCCAGTTACGTATCAGTATAGTGGTCATTTGCAAACTCCAGAGGTGACACTTTCATTTTTCCTTAGCCCTCACATCACGCCCTTCCAATTGCTATACATTCGTAATGCATCATACGGCTGTGCCTGTCACCTGTCACATTGGGAGTGGTAACTGACTGCTTATTGTGATCATTCGTCTTTTGGTTTCCTGTAGCTTTGCTCTCTTTTACAAACCCAGTGAACATATATTTCCTATTTCAAAGAAATTCAAACAATAGATATAAGACCCAAGTTAAAAAGATTCTCAACAATTCAACTCCTCTGGTTGACATTAAGATGCCCACCCCCAACAGGGGCCTTAACTCTCACATTTTAGAGCTCCATGGCCTTCATTTTTTAAGAGCAAAATCTTTTTAACAGGTTCAATAAGACTGGAATTTTGGAATATGCGCATAAAAATCAGTAGTATGGGATACATGTGGCATGATTACAATTTTTTTAGGGTGTGTAAAGAGGGAAATAACCCTCATCTGCAATTATGGTGAAATTCGAAACATAGATATTCCAGTTCATTACAGAAAATATAACACAAAAGTCTAATTCTTCAATTAAATGTAATCAGGTAACTCTGCTAGTATGTATATATTACATCATCATCATTAAATGTGTGTGTATTTATATATTTTACACACAGGAAAGTAAATTTCAAATGCAGTATAGCTGTGAAGACATCAGAGAAAGATTGGGTATTTACCCTTAGAAGATAGAAAAAAGTTGCCAGCAGGTGGCTACATGGAGTCAAATCCCATACCCTTCAGATACTGGCTGAATGTTCTAACCATTAAGCTAAGTGGCTCCTGACAACAATTACCATCAATTTTAATGCTAAATGATAGCTTTACGACACATTTGAAAAGCTATTATTTAACATTAAAATTTACAGTAATTGTTGTCAGCGGCCATTAGAGCACTCAGCCAGTATCTGAGGGGTACTGGATTCGACTCCCCATAGCCTCCTGTTGGTAACTTTTTCCCATCTTCTAAGGGTATATACCAAAGCTGGGTACCAAACCATTAATCATTAATTAATGAAGTTAGAACTTTTGTTAATGATTTAACTTTTAAGTTACTTTTGAAATCCTTATTGGACTAATTAACTTCTATTACATTTAACTTCCGTTAACTCAAGTTGTTGCAATGATCGTTAGGCTCAAGGACTTGAAGTCCAAAGGCCTTGTCTACTGTAGCCCCTTGGTCGATGCACTTTTAGCAGGCATTGACAAATGGTTTAGGATGTTCCTGCAGGATGAGGAAAGCCAGCTGGCTACTGCCTTCCACCCCAGGTTTCGCCTCATCTGGTTGGATAAGTATGACGTCACCAAGGTGAGGAAAAGTATGGAGGGTAAAGTCGAAGAGGCCATGAAGCAGCAGTCTGATGAAGTGAGCAGCAACAATGAAGGAGGATGACTTCTTCAGTGGTGTCACCCAGCCAAAAGAGAACAGCAGGAGCCACAGGTCACTCAAGGACAAGGCCCAGAATTTGGTGAAGACCTGGTTGGAGATCAACTCCAGGGACTTGCTGACAGATGCTGCCTTAATGGGTGAGCAAGTGCTGGTAGACTTGTTCAACAAGTTCAACACAGCCATCCCCTCCAGTGCTACAGTGGAGCATTTGTTCTCTATGGGCAAGGACATTTTGAAGGCCAAGAGATCGTCCCTGTTTGATGAAAATGTTGACATGCTAATTTTCATGAAGAGCAACATGCATCTCATGAACAAAATGGAGGAGGAAGAGGAGGAAGAGGAGGAGGAAGAGGAGGAGGAGGAAGAGGAGGAGGAAGAGGAGGAAGAGGAGGAGGAGGGAGGAGAAGAAGAAGAAGAAGAAGAAGAAGAAGAAGAAGAAGGACAAATTATATTATGTATATATCATGTTTTTCATTTTTTTAAATTTTAATTTTATTACAACCACTTTATCAATAAACTTTTTAAGCCAGTTTTTTTTCACCCTTTTCTGGCTCTAAAAGTCTTTAAAAACCTAAAAAAGAGCCAATATTATGAAACCAGCCTTTTTTAAGTGTTTTAAAAGTTAAAACTATAAAATCAGCATTTTTTAACTCTAAAGCAAAAAAAAAAAAAAAAGCTATAGTTTTGGGGTTCTAAAGCCCTTTAAAAAGCCAAAAAAAGGTTTGATTTTATAGTTTTGGCACTTTTAAAGGTGTTTTTAGATGGTTTTAGAGTAAAAATGAATTTCTTGTCTTTTTCTATTATAAAGGTTAACGTAAAGGTTTATCAATAACTTCCATTACATTTTCAAAGAATTAACCGATTAACAAATTAACTGATTGAAGTGAACTTTTTGGTTAACAGACTAACAGTTAATGGAGTTAACTTTTCAATTAACAGTACCCACCTTTGGTAAATACCCAATTTTGCTCTGCTGTTTTCACAGCTATACTTTGAAATTTACTTTGTCTGTAAGATACCAACACATTTGGTGCTTCTAAAGTTTGTTTGTAAAATATATATATATATATATATATATATATATATATATATATTATTACGTGCAGGTGGCACGTAAAAAGCACCCACTACACTCACAGAGTGGTTGGCATTAGGAAAGGCATCCAGCCGTAGAAACACTGCCAAATCTGACTGGGCCTGATGAAGCCTTCGGGCTCCACAGACCCCAGTTAAACCGTCCAACCCATGCTAGCATGGAAAACGGACGCTAAATGATGATGATGATGATGATGATTATTTATATTATTATATGATCGAACGCCACGCATCCTATTCCAAGTAAGTTTTATTTTAATAATTATGATGCACACTCTTCTATCTTTACTATCTCTTCTCTGTCTATCGCTCTCCCTCTCTTGTTCTTCATCCTTTCTGGTTTTCTCTCCCACCCTTCCCTATCCTTCTCCTCTCCTCTTCACCGTTCCCTCTCTCTCTCTCACTCCTCCTCCTCGACTCTCTGTTGCTGACACGTGACGAAAGAGAATCTATCTTTCTCACTACTACCTTCGTAAAGACGACATGCTTATACTGTCTCCTTCATAAGCTTGTCCTCCTAACATTCAGAATTTTTCTATCATCTTGGCTTAACAGCCCACAACGTTTGCTTTTACTGTTTTGTTCTCACTGTCCTGTTCTTGATACCACTTTCACCCTCTGCAAAAAATCTCAAATTTTATTTAATTTGCTTTGCAGCAAGGACTGTTTCAGCAAAGTTGCATCTTGTCCTTACCTTC
Source organism: Octopus sinensis (assembly GCF_006345805.1). Classification (NCBI taxonomy): domain Eukaryota; kingdom Metazoa; phylum Mollusca; class Cephalopoda; order Octopoda; family Octopodidae; genus Octopus; species Octopus sinensis. Next base: position 89,120,728 of record NC_043003.1, read on the forward strand.
GAAATGCGGAGTAGATGAAACAGGGACAACTGATGAAGTGGAATATTCTTTATGTTGTATGTCTCGTTTCTCTGTTTGTTTTTTCCTGATGTTTGAAAAGAGTTCATTTCTATGCTTTCGTTTCTCATTGTGTTCAACGCTTTTTTAATGTCCTCTACACTTATATGCATGTGTATATATACATATATATGTAGGTATGTACATATATGTATGTATATATGCATATATTTATATATTTATATTATTATATACATAATACACACAGACACACACACAAATACACGTGATAACATATATATATATATATGTATGTATGTGTGTATATATATATATATATATATATATATATATATATATGTATGTATATATGTAGATATATAGATATATACACACATATATATATATACATGCATATATAATCAGAATCAAAACACCTTTGCACCCTGTTGTTTTCTACAATAGGAGTGACAAAGTACAATGGAGAAAGTAAACAAAAAAAATCATGTCAATCTTCAGTATGGTGCTAATCAATGTCTGAAGGTTAATTAATGCATGGAAGTCACAAGCTGATTTAAGGAAAGCACTCAAATTCCTAAACCATGCTGCATACACATGCAAAAATCAAACTTTATGCCATGGCTTGATTTGATGGGAGAAAAAAAATCCTGGTTTTTGAGTAGACAATGCTTTGAGAAGCTTATATGGAAAGGGCACTTGAAAAGAGGAGCCTAAAATAGGAATTTGTGGAATCATGAGGATGTTAGTGTACAGTGCCTCCAGCAGAAGTGCCATACATATTTTGATTAAACCTGGAGGAATGAAAGACAAAGTTCACCTAAATTTTGATAATGAAATGTATTTTAATAAACTGTAACTTTATAATCATTCTATGTATACATTTTTGGGGACACGGTACATAAATAATGATACTTATTTATACACACATACAAACATATACATACTTATACACATACGCTTGTGTGTGTAATTATATAAATAAATATACACACATTCATACACATGTCTATACACACATACATAAATACATACACAATTGTACAGTCTTTTATCAATGCAGAACAAAGTCTACAATGATTGAACAATTAATCAACCAGACTGTTTAAACAAATACAAAGAGTCCTGTATTATGTTATTTGCTACTAGTCAAAGACCATTTTATGTTCACCAAATTCTTCTGATCATTACTTCACTATCCCATCTATTGTGAAACATATACTGTCTTTTGCCAAAACAGAAACAAAAAAATACCTCATTAATTAATTCATGTGATGTTAGATAGTTCTGATTATCTAAAAATAACCACCTACTCACTCTTATTATTATTATTATTATTATTATTATTATTATTATCATCATTCAGTAGTTTTATTTTTTTAGCGTGCTTTCACTTCACTACCGAGCGCAGCTCTGTGTGCCTTAGGTATGTGCTGTGATTTGTTGTGATGCTCTGATGGTTATTGTATGGAAAGTGTTCTGCGTAGGATGTGTGCAGTGCCTAGTAGTGCAATTTTCTGTATGTTATATGTGTTTGTAAGTCCTGGTGTTTTTGTTATGTATTTGTCTGAATATTTTTTTATCATGCCTATGATAGGAATTGTTTCTGTTTTTAGATTCCACATTCTGGTTACCTCTATTTCCAGGTCTTTGTATTTTGAAAGTTTCTCCATTTCTTTAGAGACACGTTGTCTGAAGGTTATTATTATTATTATTATTATTATTATTATTATTATTATTATTATTATTATCATCCTCATCATCATCATCATCATTGTCTTAATTTTCAGAGTGCTTGGTCTTATTTGTTCTGATAGATTCTGTGAGAGTGGACAGCAGCCTGCTGTCAGAGTTCTCACAGGATCTCTTTCAGCACATTATAAGCTTTGATACTTGGTTGTTAATTATCGTGGAAGACATTCAACATCCAAGTACCAATCTCAAAATCCTAGCTGTCCCCTACAGAGCAGTTTTTTTAGGCTTGCTCTGCTCTCATGTCAATTGCAATTTCTTATTTTTATTATTATCCTTTACTTTCAATTTTGCTTCCTTTTCTTGCCGAGTGTCTTCCTGACACCTAGAGCAAAGAAACTCACTGTATACATTGGTAGGCCATTTAAATAAACACACCAGATTGTTCTTTTACAAAGTTGTGTGATAGAAAAAAAGAGAAAGAAACAAATGGAGAAAAGGAAAAAATAAAAAATTCAAAATTTAAAAAAAAGGAAAAATAGGAAAGAAAATTCAGAGTGACAATGCGCTCCTCAATACACGTCATATACAGTTAAAACAATCTTTAGCACTTCTTGCATGGATGGTAAGCCAGGGATCATCCTCAAATAATTTTCAGTTCCTTTTCTGATCATTTCAAGTGCTCCTACAATCACTGGTATTGTAACCATCTTGAGATGTCACATTTTTTCGATATCAATCAGCAGATCTTTATATTTTCTGAGCTTTTCAAATTCCTTTGCTGAGATATTATGATTACAAGTTATTCTCATCATCATCATCATTTAACGTCTGCTTTCCATGCTAGTATGGGTTGGACGATTTGACTGAGGTCTGGCAAACCAGACTCCAATCTGATCTGGCAGAGTTTCTACAGCTGGATGCCCTTTCGTAACGCCAACCACTCTGAGAGTGTAGTGGGTGCTTTTACGTGCCACCGGCATGAGGGCCAGTTTGGTGGTACTGGCAATGGCCACACCCAAATGGTGCTTTTTACGTGCCACCTGCACAACGGCCAGTCCAGCGGCACTGGCGACGACCTCGCTCGAATATTTCACATGCCACCAACACAAGTGCTAGTAAGGCGACGCCGTAACGATCACACTTGCATGGTGTGCTTAACGTGCCATCGGCACGAAGGCCAGTTTGTTGCTCTGGCAACGATCTCACTTGTATGGTACTCTTAGCGTTCCACTAGCAACGGATGCCAGTCACCGAACTTGATTTCAACTTCGATTTTACTTGCCTCAACTAGTCTTTGCAAGCAGAGTTTAGTGTCCAATGAAGAAAAGGCACGCATAAGTGGACTGGTTACACCCCTGGCATAGGCCACAAGGTTATGGTCACACTTGCGCTTGCCGAGTCTTCTCAAGTACAGCATATTTCCAGAAGTCCCGGTCACTAGTCATTGCCTTGGTGAGGCCCAATGTTTGAAGGTCATGCTTCACCACTTCATCCCAGGTCTTCCTGGGTCTACCTCTTCTACAGGTTCCCTCAACTGCTAGGGTGTGGCACTTTTTCACACAGCTATCAACATCCATTCTCACTACATGACCATACCAGCGCAGTCGTCTCTCTTGCACACCACATCTGATGCTTCTTAGGTCCAACATTTCTCTCAAGGTACCTACACTCTGTCGAGTATGCACACTGACATTACACATCCATCAGAGCATGCTGGCTTCATTCCTTGCAAGCTTACACATGTCCTTAGCAGTCACGGCCCATGTTTCACTGCCATGTAGCATGGCTGTTCATACACATGCATCGTACAGTCTACCTTTTACTCTGAGCGAGAGGCCCTTTGTCACCAGCAGAGGTAAGAGCTCTCTGAACTTAGCCCAGGCTATTCTTATTCTAGCAGCTACACTTTCAGTGCATCCTCCCCCGCTACTGACTTGGTCGATCATGTCAATCAATAAACAAACTTTATTGTCTTGGTCTTTCACAACAATATCTGGTTTATTGGCTTTGATGGTCTGGTCTGTATGTACTGGAAAGTCCTAAAGAATCATTATATTTTCTCCCTCAGTTACAACCTCGGGGTGGTGCTTGTACCATTTGTTAGCAGTCTTGATTTTTATAATGCCAACATATCAACCAACTATGTGATGTCTTCATTTATACTCTACAGGTGCCAAAACTTTACACCCAGAAATTAAGTGGTCCACTGTTTCAATCTCATCATTGCAGTATCAGCACTTTGGGTCTACTCCATTTTTCATCATATTGGCTTGGTAGTTATGGATCAATAAGCTCTGATCTTGAGCAGCTAAGATAAAGCCTTCACTCTCTGCCTTTAGCTCTGAGCTCCATAGCCACTGATGGATGTGCTTCTGATCTACATAAACTTGCTTGCAATTATTATTATCATTATTATTATTATTATTATTATCATTATCATTATAGCATTATAATAATGCTATTTGTTCTCTTTAAGGAGGCAAATGTTTTGCAACACCTCTGCCGGGCACTCTATACTCATTTCTTTTATATTCGTCTTGATGCTTTCTGATACTGTCCCCAGGGACCCAACAATAGTTATCATTGTTTCCACCTTCTTCATTTTCTACAGTCAAGCTATCCCATATTGAAGATGATTGTATTATATGTTTATTTTTACACCTGCCTTCTTAACTATTCATGGGTCACAGGAGCATGCAACATCAATTATAGAGCACATGTGGTTCACCTTGTCCACCACTATTTGGCTCCATGCATTATTAGGAGTTTTCGTGTCTTCCTGTCCAACTCCTTTTGCTCATCCTCTGTGCACTTCAGAATTCCAGATCCAAACCCAACCACTGTGATTGTGCATGAGTTTCTCAATCACCACATATACTTTGTTTTTTCTTTCATATCATTATGCTTAATTCAATCTGCCTTGAATATTCCTGGGTATTTATATCCAGATTCTGATTCAACTGTCTTCATCATTTTATCAATTGACATACATATATCTTCTGTTCTGACAAACTTACCTTGTCTCATCACCATCACAGCACATCTAGAAAGCCCAAACTCCATCTTGATATCATTTGAGAAAAGTCTGCACAGACTGGACTACACTATCCAGTTCTGCCTCAGTTTCTGTGAACTACACCAAGTCATCTATGAATAGCAGATGATTAAGCTTTCCTTTACCACTTCCCCAAGACAGGCTGCCAATCAAGGCTAACAAGCTCTGTCTACTGGTTTTTGGACAGCCACTGACTCTCGTGGGTTGCTCTATCCTTTGCTGGGTTTTGACACCACATGGTGTCCAAAAACAGTATTATTATTATTATTATTATTATTATTCATATACACACAGCAAATTAGACTGTTGGAAAAGAAAAAATCCTAACATCGGACTACAACAAGTAACCTTAGATGTCAAGAGCCTTCCTAAGTATCCTAGCTGTCATTAATACCACCGTTTTCTAGCTAAAACCAAGGTCCTAATAAGTAGGAAGGCAGGCAAACCACAATCCCTTCAGGTCGATGGCCCTGCTCGATCTGTAGTAGAGGCTCAGAGTAAAAGGTAGACTGTATGATGCATGTGTACGAACAGCCATGCTACATGACAGTGAAACATGGGCCGTGACTGCTGAGGATATGCGTAAGCTTGCAAGGAATGAAGCCAGTATGCTCTGATGGATGTGTAATGTCAGTGTGCATACTCGACAAAGTGTTAGTACCTTGAGAGAAAAGTTGGACCTAAGAAGCATTAGATGTGGTGTGCAAGAGAGACGACTGCGCTGGTATGGTCATGTGGCAAGAATGGATGAGGATAGCTGCATGAAAAAGTGCCACACCCTAGCGGTTGAGGGAACCTGTGGAAGAGGTAGACCCAGGAAGACCTGGGATGAGGTGGTGAAGCACGACCTTCAAACATTAGGCCTCACCAAGGAAATGACTAGCAACCGAGACTTTCTGAAATATGCTGTGCTTGAGAAGACCCGGCAAGCCAAATGAGACCATAACCTGTGGACTATAACAGGAGCGTAACCAGCCCACTTATGCGTACTTTTCCTTCTTTGGTCACTAAATTCTGCTTGCGAAAACCTGTTGAGGTAAGTGAAATCAAAATCAAATTCGACAACTGGCATCCGTGCTAGCAGGGTGCAAAGTGCACCAAAAGAGCACCATACGATTGTGTCCACTGCCGCCGCCCCCCCCCCCCGGCACAAAAAACGCACCCACTACACTCATGGAGTGGTTGGCGTTAGGAAGGGCATCCAGCTGTAGAAACTCTGCCAGATCAGACTGGAGCCTGGTGCAGCCTCCTAGCCTCCCACACCCCGGTGAAACCGTCCAACCCGTGCTAGCACGGAAAACGGACGTTAAACGATGATAATGATGTTGATGATTCTCCCTCTTTGTTTCTCTTTCCTTTCTCTCTCACTTTCCCACTCTCTTACTCTTCCTTTCTCTCGGACTCTCCCTCGCTTTCTCTTACTCTCTATCTTTATCTATCTCTCTCCCATTTATAAACAACAAAAGATCTTGAGTAAGTTGAGAAATAAAATATTTTGAAAGATCAATCATAAATATCGGCAGTGACAATGGAAAGGTCTGCTTCAAGGCAGACAGCAAAACACTAACATTTAAAAGGGACAGACGAACTTGCGAGCTGAATAAAAATAATAAAATATTGGAAACCAAAGTTTGAAGGGATAGAATCTGAGGATAGTAGAGTCACCATGGCTGGCATTTCTTAACGACGGACAGCAACGAGGCCAATGAAAGAAATTTAGGTAATCTAAGAATTAAGGAAGCTATCCTCATAGACAGACTAGGGTTCCAAATTAACAACAGGCTGGAGGTTGGCAGTCAATATATTATTTAGCTACATGTATATGTGTGTAGGTTCATTTTTGATAACATGCTCATGTATTATTTATAAAAAAAAAAAAGAAAGAAGGAGACAAAAAATAGAAACTGCATGTATAATACATAACTTAGAAGCAGCGCTACGGATGTGCCAGCACACACAAGCTTCAGATATTGCCGCACTTACGTACTTCTCATGAGGAATTCCGGTGAGCTTTGTGAGACCACTGCAGAGACGCTTCTGGGGGGAAAAATCCGTTGGAAAACCGATTATGGCAGTGACTTGATCAATTCCTAAGAATATCGCAAGAAGGAATTTTTATATTCCAAAATATTATATCAGACTATGGATGATTAACTTATAACAGCCATTATAGTTCATTGTTGTTATTATAGTGCATTGTTGTGCCATTCAAGACATTATTTTTTACAAACAATAAACAATGCTTCAAGCGAACTACAGTACTCACATATATATATATATGTATATATGCATGCAACTTCATCCTCATACACACATAGGTGTTTCTATGCATACACATAACATAATACATATATCATCATCATCATCATCGTTTAACGTCCGCTTTCCATGCTAGCATGCGCTGGACGGTTCAACTGGGGTCTGGGGAGCCCGAAGGCTGCATCAGGCCAGTCAGATCTGGCAGTGTTTCTACAGCTGGATGCCCTTCCTAACGCCAACCACTCCGAGAGTGTAGTGGGTGATTTTATGTGCCACCGACACAGGTGCCAGACGAGGCTGGCGAACGGCCACGCTTGGATGGTGTTTTTTATTTGCCACCGACACATGTGCCAGACGAGGCTGGTGAACGGCCACGATCGGATGGTGTTTGTTACGTGCCCACAGCACGGAGGCCAGTCGATGCGGTACTGGCTACGGCCACGTTCGGATGGTTTTCTTATGTGCCACCAGCACTGGTACCACAAAGATACAAATTCCATTGATGTTCATCTATTTTGATTTGGTTTGATTTTCACTTGCCTCAACAGGTCTTCACAAGTGTCACAAGAAGGAAGGTATGCACAGGTGGACTGACTACATCCAAGGTAGGGGCCACGGGTTATGGCCTCACTAGTCTTGCTGGGTCTTCTCACGCACAGCATACTTTCATAGGACTCGGTCTCTAGTCATTTCCTTGGTGAGACCTAAAGTTCGAAGGTCGTGCTTCACCACCTCGTCCCAGATTTTCCTGGGTCTACCTCTTCCACAGGTTCCCTCAACTGCTAGGGTGTAGCACTTTTGCACACAACTATCTTCAGCCATTCTTGTCCAATGACCATACCAGTGCAGCCGTCTCTCTTGCACACCACAACTGATGCTTCTTAGGTTCAACTTTTCTCTCAAGGTACTTACACTCTGTCGATTATGAACACTGACATTACACATCCATCGGAGCATACTGGCTTCATTTCTAGCGAGCTTACGCATATCCTCAGCAGTCACGGCCCATGTTTCACTACCATGTAGCATGGCTGTACATACACATGCATCATACAGTCTGCCTTTTACTCTGAGCAAGAGGCCTTTTGTCACTAGCAGGGGTAAGAGCTCTCTAAACTTTGCCCAGGCTATTCTTACTCTAGCTGTTACACTTTCAGCACACCCACCCCCGCTACTGACTTGGTCACCTAGGTAGCGGAAGCTATCAACTACTTCTAGTTTGTCTCCCTGGAACGTGGTAGAAGTTGGTCTCTGCACATTTCCAGTGTTTATTGCTCCTGAGCATCTGCCACAGACAAAAACTATTTTCCTAGTTAGCCTTCCTTTGACATTGCTGCACCTCTTATGTGTCCATAGCTTACACTTGGTGCACCTTATAGAGTTTCTACCTACACCTTTTTTACAGATCGAGCAGGGCCATCTACCTGAAGTCGTTTGTGATTGGTCCACCTTCCTACTTATTAGGACTTTGGTTTTGGCTAGGTTGATTCTGAGGCCCTTCGATTCTAATGCTTGTTTCCACACCTGAAACTTCTCCTCCAGTTCTGATAGTGACTCAGCAATTAGAGCAAGGTCATCAGCATAGAGGAGCTCCCAGGGGCATCCTGTCTTGAATTCCTCCGTTATTGCTTGGAGGACTATGATAAATAGGAGGGGACTGAGGACTGAACCTTGGTGGACCCCAACCTCTACCCGGAATTCTTCACCGTACTCGTTGCCAACTCTCACCTTACTAGCAGCGTCTCTGTACATGGCTCGCACAGCTCTCACTAACCATTCATCTATCCCTAGTTTCCTCATTGACCACCAGATAAGGGATCGGGGGACCCTGTCAAAGGCTTTCTCCATGTCAACAAAAGCCAGGTACAGGGGCTTATCTTTGGCTAGGTATTTCTCCTGCAGCTGTCTTACCAGGAATATGGCATTAGTAGTACTTTTCCCTGGCACAAACCCAAACTGCATCTCATCTAAGCTAACTCTCTCTCTAATTAATTGGGCTATAACCCTCTCCGTAACCTTCATTACCTGATCTAGCAGCTTGATACCCCTGTAGTTATTTGTATCTAGGGCGTCACCTTTACCTTTGTAGCAGTTGACTATTATGCAGACATTTATACATATAAATATACATACATATATATATATATATATATATATATACTAGCAGCTAAGCCCAGTTTCACCCAGTCAGTTTGGATGATGTGGCTGTAAAACCTGCTGTGTGTAAGCATTCAACTTGTTTGGGCACGCTTACATTAAAAAACAATATTTTTGATAGTTTTCTGTCAAAAAGCTAAAAATATCTGACCAATAAAGATTCAACCAAATCAAAAACTAAGTGAACAAAGATGAACCATCCCACTTCCATTGCGCGCACACATGCACACACATATTCACATACCCCCCGCTTTTACACACATATAGACACACAGAGTTGAAATGCTGTTTGATTTATTTTTTCAGCATACAATTTTCATCATCCCACCACCAAGTATGACATCACTCCTTCCTTTCTTATTCATCTATCACCCCTCCCTTTCTCATTCATAAATACAAGAGTATTATTATAGTAGACTATCTTCATAACTATGGGAGCTGTGAAACAATACAAAGCCCAGCATCACCAATGGATCGTTGTACACATCTGTCTAATTTTTTGCACAATTCCACGCAGCCAAGACAAGGAAGAATGGCCCATGTCAAATCTATATGTATAAATACAGGCATACATTCACTCCCACATACACATATATAGATATATGTATATGTGTGTATATAAGTCTTTCCTTGTTTGTTTTGCAAAATAGTGGTTTTGTCTCAAATAATATTTTATATATATATATATATATATATATATATATATATACACATATATATATATACACACATATATATATACACATATATATATATATATATATGTATATAAATATATTTATATATATATATAAATACATATACATCCTCCTTTCACACACCTACACCCGCACATATAAATATCCGTATAAATGAAGGCTGCATTGCACTTACACACCGGACATAATCTCAAACTCATATACATACATGTATACATACACATATATACACACGCACATTCTTTGATTGTCACTTTTTATTATTATCATTATTATTACTATTACTACTATTATTATTATTATTATTACTATTATTATTATTATTATTATTATTATTATATATGTATGCAAATATATACATGTGTATATACATCTGCATATATATATATATATATATATATATAAATGCATATATGTACATGTATATGTATAAATGTATATGTATAGATATATATATGTATATAAGGGAGGGGTGATAGATGAATAAGAAAGGAAGGAGTGATGTCATACTTGGTGGTGGGATGATGAAAATTGTATGCTGAAAAAATAAATCAAACAGCATTTCAAGACAAGAAACGATTGTAGTGGCGGTTTTTTTGACTATTTATTAAATTTTATGTATTGATTAAGTCTTTCCTTGTTTGTTTTGCAAAATAGTGGTTTTGTCTCAAATAATATTTTATATATATATATATATATATATATATATATATATACACATATATATATATACACACATATATATATACACATATATATATATATATATGTATATAAATATATTTATATATATATATAAATACATATACATCCTCCTTTCACACACCTACACCCGCACATATAAATATCCGTATAAATGAAGGCTGCATTGCACTTACACACCGGACATAATCTCAAACTCATATACATACATGTATACATACACATATATACACACGCACATTCTTTGATTGTCACTTTTTATTATTATCATTATTATTACTATTACTACTATTATTATTATTATTATTACTATTATTATTATTATTATTATTATTATTATATATGTATGCAAATATATACATGTGTATATACATCTGCATATATATATATATATATATATATAAATGCATATATGTACATGTATATGTATAAATGTATATGTATAGATATATATATGTATATATATTTACAGATTTATATGTATATATGTATGTATATATATGTGTGTATCTATATGTGTATATATATATATATGTATATATAGATGGATATATAGACATGTATATGTATAAATGTATATGTATAGATGTATATACATAGATTTATAAGTATGTATATATAAAAACACAAAATAGGACAAAAACGCAAAATATCGAGACAGTTAGGTGATACAAGAAAGGGAGAACAAAACATCCAGATAGACAATATAAAGAAAACAAGGATGGGTCATTCGGAGTTTTCTATCCTCAGTCAAGTTCCAGATTATCTTTGCAAGTGAAAAGAGGAAAGTAAATATATATGTATGTATGCATATATATATATATATATATATATATAAGATGCACCAAGTGTAAGCTATGGACACATAAGAGATGCAGCAATGTCAAAGGAAGGCTAACTAGGAAGATGGTTTTTGTATGTGGCAGATGCTCAGGAACAATAAACACTGAAAATGCTCTGAGACCAACTTCCGTCACTTTCCAGGGAGAAAAACTAGAAATAGTTGATAGTTTCCGTTACCTAGGTGACCAAGTCAGCAGCGGGGGCGGGTGTGCTGAAAGTGTAACTGCTAGAGTAAGAATAGCTTGGGCAAAGTTCAGAGTGCTCTTACCTCTGCTGGTGACAAAAGGCCTCTCGCACAGAGTGAAAGGCAGACTGTATGATGCGTGTGTACGAACAGCCATGCTACATGGCAGTGAAACATGGGCCGTGACTGCTGAGGATATGCGTAAGCTCGCTAGAAATGAAGCCAGTATGCTCTGATGGATGTGTAATGCCGGTACTCACACTCGGCAGAGTGTAAGTACCTTGAGAGAAAAGCTGGACCTAAGAAGCATCAGTTGTGGTGTGCAAGAGAGACGTTTGCGCTGGTATGGTCATGTGGCGAGAATGGATGAAGATAGTTGTGTGAAAAAGTGCCACACCCTAGCGGTTGAGGGAACCTGTGGAAGAGGCAGACCCAGGAAAACCTGGGACGAGGTGGTGAAGCACGACCTTCGAACTTTAGGTCTCACTGAGGAAATGACTAGAGACCGAGACCTCTGGAAGTGTGCTGTGCGCGAGAAGACCCGGCAGGACAAGTGAGTCCACAACCCGTGGCCTTCTACATGGGATGGAGCCAGCCTACGTATGCATACCTTCCCTTCTTGGGACACAAAACTCTACTTGTGAAGACGTGTTGAGGCAAGTGAGGATCAGAATCGAAATCGATCAATGGAAATTGCGGATGTGCTACCAGTGCCGGTGGCATGTCGAAACTCTGCTTGTGAAGACCCATTGAGGCAAGTGAGGATCAGAATCGAAATCGATCAATGGAAATCGATCAATGGAAATTGCAGATGTGTTACCAGTGCCGGTGGCATGTAAGAGAACTTTCCGTTTCGCGACCGTTGCCAGCACCACCCCGTTTCGTGTCCGTTGCCAGCCTCGCCTGGCCCTCGTGCCGGTGGCACATAAAAAGCACCATCCGTTCGTGGCCGTTTGCCAGCTCTGTCTGGCACCAGTGCGGGTGGCACGTAAAAAGCACCCACTACACTCACGGAGTGGTTGGCGTTAGGAAGGGCATCCAGCCGTTGAAACACTGCCAGATTTGACTGGGCCTGATGAAGCCTTCTGGCTTCACAGACCCCAGTAGAACCGTCCAACCCATGCTAGCATGGAAAACGGACGCTAAATGATGATGATGATGATGATGATATACAAGTTTCTTGTCGAAGATACGTCTCGCTTTTATCCTTCGAAACATAGAGTAGATGAAACCATAGCGACTGAAGAAGGGGTTTTTTCTTTGTGTTAATTGTCCTGTACTCCATTTTTTGTTGTTTTTAAAAAAATGTCCAGTTCCTTTGGCTTGTGTCTATGTTTTCGTTTCTCTTTGTGTTCGACGTCTTTTTGGTATCCTGTACTCATATATGCGTGTATATGTACATGTAGAAGTAGGTACGTACATATATGTTTATATATATGCATATGTTTTATTTCATTTATTAATATATATATATATATATATATATGTACATATATGTACACATATAGATGTATATATATAGATGTATATGTATATATATAGATGTATATATATACATATACATTTATATATTTAGATTTATATGTATATATATATGTATATATAGAGATCTATATGTATATATAGATGTATATATATATATATATATATATACATTTATGTGTATATATATATATATATGTGGATGCATGCATATATATATGTGTGTGCATATATATGTATGTATATAGATGTATATGTATTTATATATAAATGTATATATATAAATGTATATATATATATATATATATATATATATATATGAAAGAAGGTTTGAAAATGCAATTTAAAAGATGTTTATTTACTTAACCGGTTTCACTCTTTGGTAAAAGATTGTCAGAAGTAACATTGAATATTATGGGTTCAAAAAAGTTTTTTACATAATTGTCACATTGAATATTATGAATTCAAAAATGTTTTTTTATACATAATTGTCACTTGATGCTTGAAGGGGAACCATACACAAAACTGGGTACACATCTTTTTCTCTCAATTCAACTTTTCTGCTAAAACAAACAGGTCAGTAAAAACAAATTCTCGCCTTCAATTCAAAATATTCTGAGATGTATAAAATATCCATTTTAATTTTCTGTCAATATTACAAACTTTCTCACCAAACTATTACACTTCCTTATGTCTTTAACATGTCCTTTCTACCATGTATATATATACATGTAATGTGACAATTTGCGACAACCAATAATTAACGGAACCAAATTTCCAATAATATATTTGTTTTATTCTTTTCTGCCAATTTTTCCAAATATTCTCATCATACTATTGAACTTTTTTATGCCCTTAACATATCTCTGTTACCAAACACTATATTTATACATGTAATGTGACAATTATGTATAAAAAAAACATTTTTGAATTCATAATATTCAATGTGACAATTATATAAAAAACTTTTTTGAACCCATAATATTCAATGTTACTTCTGACAATCTTTTACCAAAGAGTGAAACCGGTTAAGTAAATAAACATCTTTTAAATTGCATTTTCAAACCTTCTTTCATATATAATTCGTGCGATACCCCACAACTCAACTTTTATATATATATATATATATATATATATATATATATATATATATATATAGATTTATATGTAATATATATATATGAATATAAATATGTATATATATACATATATATGTATTTACTCTTTTACTTGTTTCAGTCATTTGACTGCGGCCAAACACCTAAAAGCTCAACGAGCCTCCGGCAGGGGGGGAGGGGGCGAAAAGTACTCTTTCGCCACAACTTTCTCTCACTGTTTCTTCTGTTGGCCCGCTCGCTTAGCCAGGGGAGTGGCGTCATTTGAAGGCTAAAACAATGCGAAGCGCATTGTGACCAGCAATATGTAGCAACATCTGATAGCCTGGTCGGTCACGGTGATATATGTATATATATTTATATCTTTATGCATGGATATGTGTATATATATATATATATATATATATATATATATATATATATATATATATATATCATCTTCATCATCGATTAAAATCAGCTTTCCATGCGACACACACACATAAGCATTTCATCATTATCATCAGATTCCTATGCTGTTATGGTTTGGAAGGTTCGACATAAAGAGACAAGCCAGAGGGCTACACCAAAGACTAATGTCTACTTTGGTATGGTTTCTACAGCTACTCATGTGTGTGTGTGTCTTTTATCTTTCGTACCTAAATGCACATCAGAATATTTATGCCCCACCTCATCCTTTTGTATTTATATTTAAAGATTCACACACGCACACAAACATATAATAACAACTACATGTGATGGTTGCGTAGACGATGAGGATTTTCTATTTCTGAATTAAATTGTAAAAATGGTTGAGTATTCTACAGATCCATGTACCCTAAATGTAATCCTCAGAGAGAAATCAGTCGAGTGTGTGAATTACGAGCACCCGATAAGGTTCTCTACAGTTCCTGTTTACTCAATTCCACTCACATGGGTCAAACAAAGCTGAAGAAAGTGACCATAACTAAAGATGTTACTAAGTGAGATTGAATTTGGGACCTTGAAAAGTAAACTTCTAAACTATTCGGCCAGTAATGAAGAACTTGAGTATCCGCAGGTGAACTCAGAGTGGCAAAAGACTTTTTCTTACAACAGTCGACACTAAACAGGTGCGTGCGTGCGTTCTTATCTTTTATCATTTACATGTTTCAGTCATTGGACTGAAGCCATGCTGGGGAATCGTCTTCAAGGAATTTAATCGAACAAATCAACCTATATACTTATTTTTGAGCCTCATACTTATTCTATCGATCTTTTTGCCGGGGATGTAAACAAATCAACACAGGTTGTTTAGCGGTGTGTGTGTGCGCGCGCGCGCATGTGTGTGTAAATCCAAACACATAAATACACATACACACAAAGTAATAAATAGTAGGAAACGCCTAAGGTACCACGCAGTGGGGCTGAATCTGGAACCAGGTGGTTGAGAGGCAAATTTCTTTACAACACAGCTACATCTTGTATTTATTTGCCTCTTTAAGTGCATAAATGTTTGTGTGGTTTGTTTGCTTTGTTCGGGCTGTGAGATGGAAAAACAGTAAACTTGGATATTGTTTACGTTTAAAAAGTGCATGACCAGCGTTGTGTGTGTGTATGTACGTGTGTAGTCCAGATAAGAAGGACTTAAGGGTTAATAAAAACAATAGTTTCTAACTAGCAACAACTACGCCTCAGATAATAACCCTCACTAACTGCAGAACCCAAGAAAAAAAAAAACAAGATTTGTTATACCTTGACCACGGCAAATATTGATGATGGTGAATGTCCATAACAAAAGAATCCTCTGTAAAAATTTAGACATGTTTACTCCGGGTTGTTGTGTGTCTGAGCTCCGCGGTAGTCATGAGACAAGCAAGGGAGGCAACTAACGTCACCAACTTACCTGCTGATGATATTTAGCCCTAGGTCAATCAACAATTAATCTCATTATGGATTCTTTTTGTAAAGTACATCTAGCTTTTTTTTTTTATGCCTCTAAAAACTGAAAGAAAAAAGATTCGAAGATCAAAAAGTATTAAATTTATTTTTAAATTATTATTTTCTAACATCTGTAAATCAGTTCTATATTTAAGAGATGAGAAATTATGTACATTATTTACATTCGACAGATATTTGTCCTCATCTTGTTTGTTTTACACATTCGGCTGATATACCCTCTAAGCCTTCTTCAGGTGTCTTGAGGAAATTTCGAACCTGGGTTCTCATTTCTAAGGTATTTTTCGATGTTATTATTATTGTTCAGGTCACTGCTTGGAATCGAACTCGGAATCTTGGGGTTAGTAGCCCGCGCTCTTAAACACTACGCCATATGCCCGTAGGCAATTATGGAGTGAATTTTAGGGCTTAGGAATGAGAACCCAAGTTCGAAATTTCCCCAAGACACCTGATGAAGGCTGGAGGGTATATCAGCTGAAACGTTGTGTTAACAACAAACAAGATGAGGACAAATATCCGTCGAATGTAAATAATCTGTAAATCATTTTCTGATTTTATATGTAGGGATCTAGCTTGATCCTGCCTGATATTTGAAACCAAATCCACACGCTTGATGCTTGTCAAAACGAGCGAGAAATCCTCTCCACACCAGATGACTGACGAAGAAACACTCGACCCCCTAGGACCTTTCCTTGACCAGTACAGGTCCTAGGGGGTCGAGTGTTTCCTCATCAATCATTTGGTGTGGAGAGGATTTCTCGCTCGTTTTGACAAGCAACAAGCGGGTGGATTCGGTTTCAAATCTCAGGCAGTCAAGCCAGATGCCTACACCTAGGGAAAAATGCATCCATACAAAATGCATTTTAGGACAAGGTGAAAATAACGTTCAATTGTGAAAAGCATTTTACTGTTGGTGAATGTGATGCAAGACTGAGAAAAATTGTGCATATCAAGAGAGAGAATCTTGAGAAGGTATTGTTACGGACCACCTGCCGTCGCTCAAACTCTTCGGGAAACCCGGGACCCTATCAAGTCGAGCGACGACGATTCACGGTGATCGATCGGTGAACTCGCCACGGACTCAGGGAGAGAGAGAATTCGGCGGGGGAGGGAAAAGGCGGCAGCGAACCCGGCAGGACCGGCGACCGGAGATAACAACAACAACAAATAGGAAGAGATACAGAGAGAGACGGCGGAAGGCAATTGGCTACATTTAACAACAGTTTATACAATTATTACAACATCAAATAAATCAAAGATACAACAGGTATACAACAAATCAAATTAAAGCATGCAGATACAATATACAGTTCAGAGACAAATAAGTTCAGATCAAATCAAAACAACGATACACTTCAATGTTCAAATCACATTAAAGTATTTCTCTTTCTTTTTCAACACGTATCAACAACTCTGTAACACAATTCACAATGTTCTTTATAATCTCATTTCTTTTTCTCTTTAGTACTGTTCTTTCTTTTTTCCTCTTTCCTTCTTTTTTTTCACATCAATTCTCTTTTTAGTTCAACACATCAAAATACAACAACCAAAAGACACAAACAAAACTTTACCGGACGTTCTTTCCCGTCTGCAACAATTTCAGAAAACTACTACCGTAATCGCCATGCCCTCTCGCCGCAATCTCTCTCAGTTCCTTAATCTTCTCTGCCTGTCTTCCTCTTTCACGTCACTGTCACAGCAGAAACAACCTGTTACTAACCTGCTTTTTAAGGGGTGTTTCCTCGAACTTTCTTTCGCCTGAAAAAGGGTCGAAGGTCTCCCCAGAACTCATCAATCCACCTGAATCTGACAGGACAAAGGATTTATTCACAAAAGTCGGTCGCAAGCACTGTCCCTGAATTGACCCCCATAACAGTTTACAGGACAGGTATCTACTCGTTTGAGTCTGAATAGCGGTGTCACTTTGCATGCGCAGAATGCACAATATGCCAGTTGGTGCGTGACTGAGGCAGAGTGAACGAGTGTGCGCATGAGTGCAGAATATGCCAGGTGTTGCATGATTGAGGCAGTGAGTGAGTGTGCAAGGGCGTAATACATGAGTGCGAGAGAAAGTCCTGCAGCTGTGGAGTAAGCTGGGGTGAGTGAGTACGTGCACTCTCTATCCATGATATCAGCAAAAGTTTTCTTGCAGGATTGCATACTGTTTGAAAATGCCTTGAAGGGGTGCAGAAGTGAATTGTGTCTGGCGTTGTTGTCGTGGGTATTAGTTAAGATTAGCCAGAACAACGAAATTGTGGCAAGCTAGCGCGTTGCGTCGTGCAGACAATTTTCTCTGGGGTCGAACAGAGACAAGTTGTGTCTGACAAGAGCGCAGAGAGCATGAGTTGACATCCGGCGTACACAGAGTAGGGGGAAAGAGCTGAGCGGGCACAGACATGATGAGAACAACTCTAAAGGCATAATATTATGGTGCATGTGTAGAACTGGGTGCGTGCGAAGAAAGAAATTGCAGACATTCAAAAGGAGAACCTGTAGCAGAAGCCATGCAATAAAAACAGGTGAACAATGCGTGTGCCTGAAATTTGCAATGCCAATGGCCAATGAGAAAAATATTATAAAAATAGAGAACACTCAAAAACATAAGCATATGAATTCAATTGTTTTAATGAAACGAGTCGTCGCGAGTGGTACATGCAAACAAATGAAGGTGTGCAGTGCAAACAAAACAGAATGAAATAAGCAAAAATGACAAACTTGACTAGAAAGTGTCCTGGTCCTGTAAAGCTAAAAACTAGCATTTGAAATACAAAAATAAGTGCATGAAAAGAAAGTTCAAACCTATGGCTGTCGAAAACGTTGCGTGTGTGGGCTTCCATATAGAGTTATCCGGTTAGTTTTTGGTCAGATAGCTGTTCGAAATGCTGTATTTACTTATATCAGCGGTTTCTCTGGTGGATCTGTGCATCGGGTTGCAGTGCATTCTCTGGCAGGTCGAAAGTGAATTGTGGTTGTCCATTGTGTCGACGAGTTCTTTTCCTTCGTGTTGTGTGACAGTCAAAATGAAAACTGTGTGTAGTGAAAGTTGTTATTCTTGTCTTCGAAGTGACGAGCATGATGTGAAAGCTGTAATTCTTGAGTTCGGATCACCGGAATGTAGTGAGGAAATGGAAAATTAAACTGCAGAACAAAAGATTGTCTTCGTTTTCCAAATGCAATTAAGTTGGTGAAGCAGAGGCAATCATGTATTAGAACGTCGGGAAGGATACGGGGCAACAGCTGTTAGATGAAGGTTGTAGATCTTTTAGCTTGAGTCACCAATTGTGGTGGTAATGTTTTCAGTTGAAGTCGCGGATTACCAATTGTAATCGATAGACGTGAAGATGGTTCAAGCGAAAGCTACAATTCTTTTGCTCGGGGGTCACCAATTGCAGCCGTCTAAATGTGATGTGCCATATCAGCTCGATATGATGTAGCCCACTACTGAATGTAGCATTTAGATGTAACGCTTCAAGGTTCTCACATCGGAGTACCAGTAATCATCGAAGGATCAACACCAAGAAAGAAGAAATATTATTTACATATATTTATTCGTTTGCCCAACATAAAGAGACAATAGCAATCCTAGTGATAGTGACACGGTTGGCTCGCTGATTAGTAGTTGATAGTGTGGGAAAAGGTTGTCTGTCAATAGAGAGTGAAAGAGTAAGGAATGCACGGTGCTGACTTGAAAAGATAAAGGTGGCAGTGTCTTTCTTGCGGCCGAAAGGTAAGTGCTGCTCTTGGTCATGGCTGACACAAAAGAGCATGTAGCTCGTTGGTCTGGCTCACACAAAAGAGAGGGTGTTGTTCCTTGGTCATAGCTAACACATAAGAGAAAGAGATAGGAAGTTCTCTCTGTTATATAGACTATGGTCAGTAATGTAGGTCAAACCTTAAACAAAGGTCTGACCTTTCCTTGACCAGCACAGATCCTAGGGGATCGAGTATTTCCTCATCAATCATCTGGTGTGGAAAGGATTTCCCGCTAGTTTTGATAAGCAGCAAGCAGGTGGATTCGGTTTCAAATCTCAGGTAGGGTCAAGCTAGATCCCTACATATACGTACATACATGTATGTTGGCTCTCTTCTCTAGGAAGAGAGCCAATACACACAAATACATCATTCCCCGAGCCAGGAGAATACTCATGCAGCGGAGAATAAAGATCTTGAATCATTTAAACAAATTCCTTAATGACAGTATGAAATCCCACCTGACAGAGGAACTCTTCGAGATAGAAAATAAACTCAAAATCACCCATGAAAAAGAAAGAAAAACCTGGACAGTTGAAAATATAAAAAGAAATCCTAAAGCCTTCAACACAGCAAAGGAGTCTGCCTCAGTACGCTATAAGATAGGGCCACTATTTGGTAAAAACAGCTAAGTGCAGACCCAGGGAAGATAAGTGAAACACTAAATAAGCAACTCCGAAGTGTTTTCACTTTTTCCACTGGAAAATATGCAAATAAACAAGCCTGAGTTTTTCAATGTAACGAATCTACTTGGAAAAGAGGCAACCATCGATTATATCAGCATAACAGAAGAGGCTGTAATATTGGCCATTGATGAGATGAGATCAAACTAAACAACAGGCCCAGATGGACTCCTGGCTGTTCTCTTAAAGACATGTAAAAAGACTCTTGCAAAGCCACTGCAGATACTCTTTCAGAGTTTCCTTGCATGTGGTAATCTTCCCAACATGCTAAAAGAAGGTATAATATGTCTTGTCCATAAAGGAGGGAGCAGAGCAGATGCTAAAAACTACTGGTCCATCTCTCTGACCTCACATGTTAGCAAGACAATGGAGCACATTGTCAGAAAAAGGCTGATCACATTCCTAGAAGAAAACAACTTTCTCACAGACATGCAGTATGGCTTCTGTCCAGGGAGAAGCTGCCTCACACAGCTACTGTAGCACTTTGACTGGGTACTGAAACAACAGATAAACCAGTCTGCTGTAGTCGTGATATACTTCGACTTTGCCAAGACCTTCGACAAGGTTGATCATTGCATGATATGTCACAAGCTGTGAAACCTTGGTATTACTGGGAAACTGGGAGAGTGGCTGCATGACTTTCTGTTGTAGCCAGTAGTGCTCACTCTGAAGAGACACCAGTTCTTAGTGGAGTCCCACAGAGAACTGTACTAGGGCCACTACTATTTGTGATGGCCCTCTCAGACATGCCCTCCACAGTACAGTCAGCCAATCTGACCAGTTATGCTGACAACACAAAATCATCACAGGCAGTTAGGAACCCAGAGGACATCATAAAACTACAGAAAGACCTGAATGACATATACAAATGGGTTAACATAAATAACATGCAGTTCAATGCTATGAAATTTCAGGCACTCCACTATCAGCCCAACACCGGGCTAAAATCAGAATACACAGGACCAGAAGGTAATACGATCCCAAAGTCAGAGTCAGTGCATGACCTGGGGGTTCACATGAGCAGTGGGGTAACATTCCATGTGCATATTAACAAGATAGCAACACTGTGCCGGCGAGTGGCTGGGAGGATTCTGAGGACATTCAGAACCAGGAAAAGGGAAGATCAGCACAAAGAAGCAAAAGATACTGTTTCTCATAGGCCGGCTTAGAACCAGTGAGGAAGAAGAATCACGTCGACTCTACACAATTGTTTTAGTTGAGAGAATATTCCACATGAATATTCTTACGTCAGGGTCATCATTTTGGTGAAGAATGCTGTGTTCTTGTTTGTGTTAAGGTACATGTTCTGGTATGGCAAACAACATCGAGTCAAAGTTCAACGACAAGTTTCTTACAAACATGATTACATCTTACGTGATTGACGCTGAAACAGAAGAGAGTAAGAAATGCACCTGCTACATAATGTGGTAGCAGTAATGGCTAAAGGCGAAGCAAGCTAGCAGTCCTTGGTGGTTGTGACAGTTGACAAGTCAAAGTGTTTACGAGTGAGAATGGTGGAAAAAAAGAAAGATTGTTGTTTCTCTAGGGTTTTTATGCCTCCCTAGCAAAAGTGCCATTGCAGTGCCACCTACCAACAACAGAATGAGGGAGCACAACTCTGCCCTGTTCCTTTTAGCTCTTATGGCCCTGCTACAAGCTAAACCCTCCAAGACCTTCTAAATATACTTCACTGCATATCTCTCTTGTTTTCTCTCCAGAGAATAGAGACTCAGCTCCTTTATCCTCACCCAGTAGCCCATCTTTTGTATTGAGTCAATCTTCTTTGTGTATTGACTCTGGATTGCTTTGAGTTCCACAGTTTGTTTCACACTCTCTGGAACCATAGTTGGGAGCAGTAGTCCAAGCAGGTGTGTACAAAAGTCCTCCATAAGAGTAGCAGGTCATCACCCAACGTTTTCTGTACCCAGGAGCAACATGCAGCATTCTTCTTTCCTCGTCTTTAGCGTCTCTGGTTTGCTCAAGTGGGAGCTAACTTCACAGCAAGCAATATTCAGTCAAGCCAGCAGCAACTAAGCATTCTACTTAGCACCATTCCTGTTGCCTTAGCCACTCAATTCAAGGATCTAATAACTGACATGCTACACAACGCAACTTATACATCCATAAAGTGCAAAGTTCTTAGCAGGACATCTCTATTGGCTGAGTGTCATTTCCAGACCCTGGTACATGATGAACATTTCAGTAACATTCTTCATCGCATTCGCAGTCTCACAGACAAGTCCCCTAAAGACGGCTCTCTTCTAAAATAACTGTTCTTCTCGTGCCTACTCTCACATGTTCAGGCAATTTTGGTGCCCATGACCAAAGGAAGTTCAGTAGAACAAATCGCAAATTTGGCCGATAAAATCATGGAATTTTCCAGAAATCTACCCACAGCAGACAGTTGTTGTTGTAACTTTTTTATTAACGGCTATGGCAACCACCAACGGCAGCTCTACCCAGTCAGCAACTTTAGAAGCCATTTTAAACCTGCTGGTGCAGAGTTATGTTTGTATCAAAACTTTCAGCATCATGGTCGTTCAACCAGTCGTGGCTGGCATTCCTCACCACATAGTTTTTGTTGATACCATGACCATTTTGGCGTAAAGGCATGGAAATGCCTTCCACCATGTTCTTATGTGCACCAGGAAAACTAACCAAGGAGACCCTGAGCATGTCAGGAGCTCCCACTACCCCTAATCATGCATTTTTTTGTACTACACTGCAACCCGCACAAGAATTTTATGGTCAACACTGGCACTTCATGTAGCATCTGGCTGGTAAAGTTCTTGATGGGTAAGCCTATTCTCTCTTGAATTTCTCTGCAAGCTGTCAACCATTCTCTTATCGACATGTTCGAGCAGTTATCTCTCTCCTTGGATTTTGCTCTATGGAGGGACTTTAAATGGATTTTTGTAATTGCGGACCTACCCTATCCTATTCTTGGGGCAGATTTCCTCCACTGCTTCTCACTGTTGGTGGACGTTTGCCAACAGCATTTGTTGGATAGCTCAATGCAGTTATCGGTTCCTGGTTGTCCAGCATTCACTCCTGTTGTAAGCCCGGTATCTTTTAGTGCTGTATCCGATGATACATACCATTCTCTTCTCAACTCATTCCCAGATTTTACTGATTTAACCTTCAACGTCGTTGATCCTGTACATTCAATGGGACATTTTATCGACACCAATGGTCCACCAGTGTTTACTTGTCCTCACTGTCTTTCTCCTGATAAACTCAAGGCTGTAAAAGCAGAATTCGATTACATGCTCCAGCTGCAACTTATTCATCCTTCTACTAGCCCCTGGTTTTCCCCTCTCCATTTAGTCCCCAAAGGAAAGACTGACATCCACCCAGTTGGTGATTATTGAAGATTAAATGCTATTACGACACCGGACAGATACCTAATTTGACACCTGCAGGACTTTTCTTCTACCTTGCATGGTAGTACTGTTTTTTCTAAAGTTGATTTCATCCAGGTGTATCACCAGATTCCTTTAAATCCAGACAATATACCAAAGACTGCCATATATAATTCATAGATTAGACCATCAAGTCGTGGTGCTTTGTTCCTGCTGCAGTCTGCCATAGCATCCTCCTCCTCTGCAGCTGTGATTAACTCTTCACAGCTCTCCGCTTCTCACCCCGAGAGATGCGGCAGCCCAGCAAGGAAGTCCGTAAGGTTCCTCCTACTTTCTGGTCCACAGCTACTCCCAAAAAGTTAAGTGAAGTGCTCCTGAAAGGCCATGCACATTTCCTTGGGTTCGTTTACCAATTTAACTTGTTGATTCGTCAAAGATCTTACTGTGGCATTATTGCCACATTAAGCTTCTACCACTCGGGCCCATCCAGCAGCCTTGATTCCCTCACATCCCATTACATGAGTTCTAGCTCTGATAATGCTTCCCATGTGTTTGGCTTCGAGGTGCTGGTTTAATTCCAGTCTCTTTGCCAACACCAAGGTTGCAGAACCAATCCTCATTGCTTCTTCTAGTGCCTTAACTAGTGCTCTTTCCTTCCTAGACTCCTTAGCCACTCGTCCTATGTTATATCTAACAGACTCAAATTTTATGGCTCGCTTGAGGGTATACCACCATTTATTGTTCAAAATAGAACCGGTCAATGTCCTCTGTACTAACAACTTAATCCGACTTCTGTACTCCTTGTCCGCCAAAAGGGACATGTTGAGTTTCCAATATATATATATATATATATATATATATATATATACATTGTCATCAATATCCTTTTATGCCTGTTTCATGCTGGCAACAGAATTTTTGATACTGAAAACAAAAATCTGAAGAATATTGTTTTAAGAAGGTAAAATAAAATCAATTAGAGAAAGTGCTTGTTTGTGTGTGTTTGTGTATACATACATGCACACACACACACACATAAATACATACATACATAGCTGATATAAAAATTGGTTGAATTCTCCAATCATGCTTTACATCATATAGAGAGAGGAGGGAAGACATTAAAATGAGATACGAAACAGAGTGAACAGAAGAGCTGCAGGATGAGTGACCTTACTAAGTTTGATGATAGGAGGAGAGGGAATAAATGACAGTAGTTTTGGAAGGAGTTATACAAATGAGAAATTTAATTTTAAGTTAATGTTTTTCTTTAGAATAACAGTAGTCACTTCATTTTATACAAGCACCTGGACATTTGTTAAAAGTTAAATGATAATTATTGTACGTATGTGTTTAATTTAATTTTAATTTAAGGTAATATTTTTCTTTTGAAAATCAATATTCATTTCATCACTAAGTATAAGCACCAAGAATTTAATAAAAGTTAAGCTATAATTATTGTATGCATGGTATATATTTCCTGATATTACCTATGATGGTAAAAGTATACCTCCAAAGTCACCTGTCATATGATGGTTAGTACTTCTAGTATGCTCTTGTGTATGTGCATGCATGCATATATATGTACACACATGCATACACATTAGTTTTTCACTAAGCTGGAAACAGATGGATGAAATAATAAATTAGAGATATTACTCATTGACTCTAATACTGACTCTTACTTTATTTTATTGAGCTCCAAAAGAATTAAGGTAGACTTGATCTTGGTGATATTTGAACTCAAGACATAAGGAATCATAATTAAACACCACTGTGCATTTTTTCAGATACTCTAACGATTCTGTTACTTCACTACTAAACTAGTTGCCTGGTTTTAGTGATGGATTCTCGTAGAATAAAAAATAAATTGTTGATAAACTAAGATCCCAACTTATTTCAAATCTAGGCAGAGCTGTGTTCTTAACAAGTTTGCTACATGGTTCTGGGTTCAATTCCACTTCATGACAACTTGCAAGTGTTTTTTACTGTGGCCTTGGGTTCATTAGTGCTATTGGTAAGTGGAAACTATAGAAACTGACATCCTCATAAACTGTGTGTGTGTGCGTGCGCACGTGCATGCATGTGTGCATGCACACGTGCGTGTGTGCGTGTCTGTCTGTGTCAGTCTATGTGTACTGCTGTAAATCAGTGTGCCAAGTCACATTCCTTTAATTAAAAAAGGAAAACTTATTTGATAAACAAAGAACTAAAAAGTTGAAAAAGGTTGGAATCAATTTGATCAACTAAAACCTTGAAAGCATGGCCACAGTCCCAGCATGGCCACAGTCCAATGAGTGAAAACACTAAAAGAGTGTCATGCTTTTGCATTTTTCATTTACCTGTGTAAAGGGTGGCACACTGGCAGAATTTGTGGAATCCTAAACTCACATGGAGCTTTCATTTAACTGGTCATCATGAGTAGGTGTAGAGATATATATATAATAACAGTAATGATAAAAAAAAAATTTAAAAAAAGCTAAGCTGTTGCATACAGGAAATAGGCATTTAGAGTTAGACAATAAAAAAGGAAGCAATGTTCAGTCTTAGATGTCTTCTTGAATGCTCCCATTTAAAGATGAGAAGTGTCCAACGTGATCCTACATAACACCTTGCCAACAAAAAAGAGAAGAGATATTCCATGGTAATTCCCACAGTTATCTTTCCAACCTTTCTCTAAAAAGAGAACCCTCAAGAGTAGATCTTTCCAATCATTTGGGACACACACTTCAATCCTAACTTTTTGCATTTACACATTTGTAGTGGTTATATGTGTATCAATGAACATAGATACAAATTGCACTAATCAGAGATCAACAGGAAAAAGCGCAATAGATCAGCCAACGATCTCAAGCAGGTGACAAAAAAGGCAGTGCTTGAATTTGAACAACGCATAGCAACCAACTCTGACAGCAAAGTGTTCTGGAAGTATGTACACTCAAAGCAGAGACCTCACTCTCCAGTTGGTCCCCTTCGCAATTCCCACACAGGCTAGATTACTGACAATCCCAAAGAATGAGCAGAAATCATTGCTGGATGCTATGCAGGCATCTTTACTGTCAAAGACCAAAATGTTCCATCTTCATCACCTCTGACACCAGACTCTATATCTACTATAAAATTTATATCAGCAATGCTACAACGCCACCTTAAAAATAAATGCAACTATGCTTCTCCTGGTCTCGATGGTGTTACATACCTACTTCTCAAACGTGGTGGGTACTTTCTTCTAAGCCAACTTTCTCTATTCTTCCAATTCTGTCTTGACAATGGTGTTACTCCAGAGCAGTGGAAAACTGCCAGTATTATCCCTCTGTTCAAAAAAGGTGACCGCACATCGCCTGTCAACTATCGCCCCATTAGTCTTACTAGCTGCATCGCCAAACTGATGGAATCCTGTGTCAGGGAAACTCTCTCGAACTTCTGGAAGTCTCACAGCCTCATCCAGCCGTCACAATTTGGATTTATTCCTAACTCCAGCTGCTGTAATCAACTCATCGAGTTTCTTGAGGACGTTACCCAAATCACTGATCGCGGATCCTGGGTGGATGTTGTATACCTGGACTTTGCTAAGGCTTTTAACTCTGTGCCACACAAAAGACTTATGGTGAAACTCTCTGTGTTGGGTGTAAGAGACGATCTCTATAACTGGTTGAAGTCCTTTATTTTCGGCCGAAAAGAGGTTGTTACAGTTCTAGGACAGCACTCCTCACCCTATGAGATGACGTCTGGTGTACCACAGAGATCTGTTCTTGGCCCCCTTTTATTTGTTGCATATGTTAATGACATAGATGCCAACTTAAAGAATGATACATTGCTGAAATATGCAGATGACATCAAGCTGTACCTCGAAATAAAGAGGTCAGATCCTGTACACTATAGATCTCTATTGCAATCAGACCTGGACACTATGCAGCAGTGGATCATGGACTGGCAACTCAAGCTGGCTGTGGACAAATGTACCACCATGCATTCTGGGAGGAAAAACCCAGCATCTACTTACTCCCTCCACAACACTATTCTCAAAAAGTCTTCGTGTGAACATGACCTGGGTGTTATTGTTGACAGCGATTTGTGTTGGACAAAACACATCGCTAAAATTGCCAAGAAGGCTGAGGGTGTCTTGGCATCACTCACCAAGTCCTTTGTGAGCCGCTCTCCAGCTATCTATTTGCAGCTTTATATAGCTATGGTAAGACCTCACCTGGAATTTGCATCACCGGTCTGGAACCCCTATCTTGCCCAGGATATTAATCGTCTGGAAGCCGTTCAGCAACGTGCAACCAAAAGAATACCTTCCATCAGGCATTTGCCATATTCTGAACGCCTTACTTCCCTGGGCATGGACACATTGAAACTCCGACGTCTGGCAGCTGACTTGGCAGACACCCATAAAATTATTAACCATCTTACCAACAATAACTCTGAGCACCTTTTCAAGCTCCAGCTGTTTAACACCCGTGGACATATTTACAAAGTCAGAAAACAGCACAGCTCACATGACTTTCAGAAACATTTTTTCACGCTGAGAGTTGCTGAAGCATGGAACAAACTACAGGCATCAGTTGTTAGTTGTTAGAGCACTGCATCCTTCAAAACTTCCATGCTTCCCGAGATTCGCCAACACTACACCTGATTTTCTTCCCTCCATACACACGCAAGCATGTATCTAACTCATATACTGTTCGCTTTCCAGACATTTGTATATTACTGCATATACTTTGTATGCACTTTTTGACAAGTTGTGGTGCACCTGAGCACTGTATACAATAATTTCATTATTTATATATATATAGATGCAAATGGAATGTGTATGTAAACAAATACGTAAACCGATCCATAATTGAAAAGAATTTATTTACAGTGTTTGATTCGTTATAGGTACACTACATACAAAATGTAGGCAACTGCTACGAGTTGCTAGAAATACAGAGTACATTCGTGGAAGTCATATTAGGAATGAATATGTTTGTGTGTGTGCATGTGTGCATTGATCATTTGAAACAGTAGTCGATCGTAGCATTTCGAAACATTTCTCTCGGTCTCTGCTAAAACCTTCTGTAGGTGGACTATCTCGTCTGTCTGCCCTGTTTGTCTGCCTGCCTCTCTTGTTTCACCACGGTTTTATAATATTTGTGGCAGCTAGAAAGACAGACATACTGCAGCAGAGTTTATACCTAAATAGGTCAGCGCCTGTCCAGTTGAACTTCGTCTGACATGATGAGGTCGCAGGTCAAAGGGAGATGATCAATCAATTTTTGACCGGACAAAGAAAACCTTTTTTTGCACCTGTTGATTGTCGTGGTTTGGACGACCGAGAATTCTTGGATTTGGTTTCGAATCTAGGCTTGGAGAGGAAGTGTTAATTCTCACACTTTGATGTAGTCTTTCACTTCCACATTTCATGATCTTAGCACAGATAGCATTTTAAACAGAACATTTCCTTGATTCTTTGCCAGGAATTGAAACTTTAGTCTACATCTTTCTGTGAACTCCTTTTCATTGTTCTTGGCATTAACACTTAGAAATTTATAAGAGTTAACTATATACTTAGATAAGTCCTATTATTTTATTTAACACTAGCAGTAACACCCGTCATTGATTGGGTAATTACTTTTACTGTTTCTCGGGCCAAGAAGCTAGAAAAATAGGTATATCATATAGAAGAACAGCTTTACAGAATCCAGTAGACTGCGATGGCACTTAAAAGGCTGCAGGTCAAGTGGAACATCCATTTGTCACCGTTCCTTTTGATGTTTGAATGGGCTGTATACAAAGGAGAATTGAAAGATTCAGTTTGAACATGAATGAAGCTAGAAGTGTAGCTATATCATATAGAAGAATAACTTTACAAAATGCAGGTGACAGTGTGATGGCACTGAGAAGCCACAGGGGAAGTGGAAGACTCATTTGTCATGGTTTCTTTTGACATTTGAAGAGGCCCAAGGAGAACTGAAAGATTCAGTTTCAAATCTGAACCCGGATGAGATGAGTACATATTTAGGTTTACTCATCTTGTATGTGTGTATTATATAATATTATATATTTGAAGTAGAAAAAAGATGAATTTCATATGCAGACTTCTGTTTGTTCTTCAAATTTCAATCCAGCAACTTTTAGTGTTTGGCCCTGAGTTCTGTTAATGCTCATGGCAAAAGAAATTAGGATAGGAAACTGTAACATCTTAAATTGGAATGGGACGTTAGATGGTATAACTGGTATGCAAGGAATGAAGACGGTCTCACTTTTACCACAACCAGTGAGAATATTTGCCTCAATGGAGTTCCTCATAGGTTTGTGCACAATTAGTATTGTACCATTGCATAATTTTGGACAAACAAACGAACAAACACAGAAACAAACAAAATCTCTCTGTTTTATAATAATAATAATAATAATAATAGACAGATATTAAAAATTAAGCTATACTTGTGCTGTGGTTGAAGCTTTTTAAAGTGAGGAAAGGACTTGCATAGGGCTAATCCCACACTCTAAACAATATGTGTTTGTCCAAAAAGAAAAACAAGTTTACATCATTGGAATCAGTTATTACCAGCCTTGGTATGCGATAGTGATATTCAAAATTAAGCTACGCCTGTTCTGTGGTCTAAGCTTTTTAAAGAATCCTACTCTCTAAACAATGTATGAATTTGTCCAAAAACAAAAACTAGTTTACATCACTGGATGCAAACAAAGATACAGGTGTTACATGGGAGTTTTCCTTCTGGAAAGCTGTCTAAATAAAAACTTGGGGTTTCTCACTCCTGGCTGTTGGATGGTTGCTGACATATTGCGTTCATCTGTCCTTTGGCAAGTTTTGTTATCTGTCCTGCAGGGTGTCCAACAAAAACCACCTGCCTTACCAAGCAGGCCTGGTAGGGTTACTGGTTTAGTTGCCACCAGCCAAACCTTGTGACAGGTTGTACTGAGTTACATGTTACCAGTAGCACTAATAGTGACTCACATATACATGTGAATCAGTAACAACTGTGTGCTTCATGACTTTGTTTACAAATAGGTGTTTCCATATTCAATTTTTCTTGACATACACACATTCATACATATATGTACACACACACGCCCCACCCACCCAACATACTGAGCTTTAGTTGATTTGGAAAAGCATTTGACAGAATACCACATTCAGTAATCTGGTGGGCCGTGAGGAAACTACAGGGTCTTGTAAATAAATTTAGACAATTTTTACGATGCATAAATACTAAAATAATGGTAGTAGACAGATATAATTTTAAGGTAACATTTATTACAACAAAAACATTTGTCACTCAATATGGCTGCCCTTTTGCACAATTAATGCCTCCAAATGAGAGCAAACATTTTTTGCAGCTGCTGCAACCTCTGCCTTTTTGATTTTTCATACCATATGCATGATGCAGATCTTCTAACTGTTGACACTCAAGTGTGGTGAAGCATTGATCCTTGCTTGAAGTATGCCCCATAAAATGTAATTGAGAAGGTTGAGATCTGGGCTATTACTGGGCCAGATGTTGGCCCTCACAAAAAACGGTACCTCCTCACCAAGGAAGGCCTGTGTTGCTTTTGAGCCATGGCATGGTGCAGAATCCTGAATAAGCACCACATTGTCAAACCCAAACTTCTGCTCCATCCAAGGTAACAGAGGATGTTCAGATAATCCTTTGTACTGATCTTCAAGCCAGACTCAATGAAGTGTGTATCCATGACACTTCCATCACTCACTATGGCTCCAAATATCATCACAGAGGCAGGATTCTTAGTCTCAAGCATAGTGGGGATGTCAGGAATGTTGTATGCAATCACTCGAGAATTTCTGTGATTCACCTCAGCCTCCACAGTGAACTTCTTCTCATCCACAAACACGAGAGTTTTTCCAGCACCTTGATGCTTGATGAATGACAGAAACTTTGGGCATCTCTCAGCTCTGATTGCTTTAGTCTTGGCTGTTAGGAGATGATGGCATTGTCAAACAGGGCCAGTCATGCCAAAGTTCCTGTTCACAGCTCTCGAAACTGTGGAAAGGAACACATTGCATTTCTTTGCAAGAGTTGTCATGGGTGTGGATGGGTTGCTCACACCTTTCCAGAAGCAAGAACGAGTCGAGTGCTCGAAGATGAATTTGGAGATGTGCCAAGAAGATGAGTCAAAATTTTTCAAAAGTCTGATTACACAGGATGAAACCTGGGTCCATCACTATGATCCAGAGACCAAAGCCCAGTCAATGCAGTGGAAGCACCGTGACTCACCTCCTCCAAAGAAGGCAAGGGTGCAGGCCTCCGCTGGTAAGGTCATGCTCACAGTCTTCTGGGACCAGGACGGAGTAGTGATGACAGGTTTCCTGGCAAAGGGTACCACAATTACAGGAGCCTATTATGCTTCACTTTTGAGGAAATTAAGAGAAGCTATCAAAATCAACAAAGGCATCCTCCTGCTGCAGGACAACGCTCCGGTCCACAACTCGCGTGTCACCAGATCAGAAGCACAGGCATGCGGCTATGAACTCCTCCCCCATCCCCCTACTCTCCTGACCTTGCACCCTCTGATTTTCACCTCTTCCCAGCCATGAAGTTGTTTTTGAAAGGAAAGCGTTTCCCAGATGATGCAGCCTTGATTTCTGAAGTCACGTCGTGGTTGGGGGACCAAGCTGGGGTCTTCTACAAAAACGGTCTCCAGAGCTGCATCAAACGATGGGAGAAATGCGTAACTCTGGGTGGTTTTTATGTAGAAAAAGACTAATAACTGTGCCAAATTTCATTGCTCTACTGCTATGGGAAGTGGGTCAGAGGCATTACTTATTGAACGCCCCTCGTATATAT
This sequence comes from Octopus sinensis, assembly GCF_006345805.1. NCBI lineage: Eukaryota > Metazoa > Mollusca > Cephalopoda > Octopoda > Octopodidae > Octopus > Octopus sinensis. The sequence goes on from NC_043003.1 coordinate 89,153,458, forward strand.
ATATATATATATATATATATATATATATATATATATATATATATATAGATAGATAGATAGATAGATAGATAGATAGATAGATAGATAGATATATATATATACTTTATTTAAAGCAGCAGAAAATTCAACAAAAACCTGTTACTCTGACTTTCCCGTTGCCGTTCATCGGACAGTTTTTGCAATGGGAAACTCAGAGTAACAGGTTTTGTTGAATTTTCTGCTGCTTTAAATAAAGCATATTACTCTACCACTGGTATTTGAGTACTCTTTTTTCCACCTTGTTTCATATTTATGTGTTTATCCGGTATATTTATATATATATATATATATATATATATATATATATATATATATGTATGTATGTATGTATGTATGTATGTTTTTGTATATATATCATCATCATTTGACATCCATTGTCCATGTTGGATGGTTTGACCAGAATTGGTAAACTGAGGAGCTGCACCAAACTCCAGTCTGATTTGGCATGGTTTCTATAGCTGAATGCCCTTCCAAACGTCAACCACTTCAAGAGTGTAATAGGTACTTTTACATTCCACCATCACAGGTGCCAGTTTCATGACACCAGTATCTGCCACGACTACAATTTCACTTGGCTTGATGGGTCTTCTACTAAAACACAGCATATTGCCAACAGTCTCTGTCATTTGTCATTGCCTCCATGAAGCCCAACACTTGGAAGGTGCTTTTTATATGCCACTTGCACAAGTGCTAGTTACACAACACCAGCATTGACCATATTTCCTCTGTGAGAACCAATGCTTGAAAGGTGCTTTTTACATGCCAGTTACATGACACCAGCATCAGCCACAACTACGATTTCCCTTGGCTTGACAGGTCTTCTCAAGCAAGCATATCACCAAAGGTTTCAGTTACTAGTCATTGCCTCTGTGAGGCCCAACATTTGAAGATAATGCTTCACCACCTGGTCCCATGTCTTCCTGGGTCTATCTCTACCACAGATTCCCTCCACAGTTAAAGATCGGCACTTCTTTATACAGCTGTCCTCGTCCATACATATCACATGACCATACTGGCACAGTCATTGCTCTTGCACACCACATCTGATGCCTCTTATGCCCAACTTTTCTCTCAAGATGCTTACACTCTGTCATACATACACACTGACATTGCACATCCAGCAAAGCATGCTAGATTAATTTCTTTCAAGCCTGCGCATGTCCTCATCATCATTGTTTAACATCTCTTTTCCATGCTGGTATGAGTTGGACAGTTCAACAGGAGCTGGGTGGCCTGAGTGCCATCCAGGCTCCAATCCTCTATTGGTTTCTATAATGCCCTTCCTAATGCCAACCATTTTACGAAATAGTTGTACCATTCCTTGCTCTGGGTTTTTACTGATGGCATCATTACCAAAGGCCTGTTGAAACCTCTGGGGGATTTGAGCTTGAACACCACCAAGCTTTTAGCAAAACTTGATGCAATATCCCTGCCCGATGAGTTTGGAGAAAACAAAACTTCAACCAGTGCACACTACACATCTGTACTCTTGGCATAACAACAGGAACGAAAATGCACATTGCAAATAAAAAAAAGGCTATTTATGACAGGTAACGACAAATATATACATTTAGATTGACTGAGGTAGTAATAAGAGTCATAAAAGTCATTATTATGAGATGATTATAAGATAATAATAAAGTAAGAGAACAAAGCGAACCATGGTTTACGCAAAGCTATTCATCGCTTGAAAAACACCGGCTAATACACGGTGTCAGGTCTAATAGTTCCTGAGAAAAAAGATTATTTGTAAGGGAGGTAAGTAGTTCTGGATTTAGAGATGTGAGTGGCGTAGGAAGTTTATAGGGGTTAGTGGTGTTCTGTATTGAGTTGTGTGTCCATATTTAGTTGGGGAAGAAATTTATTGATGAAAAATGCCTCTTTATTCAACCTTTGTTGCATTGTGGTGTTCTGTGAACATTGGTAAAAGGGAAATATTTGGAAATTGGGATTAAAATTCCTGGCACACCTTTCTATTGTTCACTCACCTTTAACTGTCTGTATTGTGGGTGACGGATTTGCTCTTTGTGAATGGTGATTCTTTGACGGAGCGAAATTCCTGCTTGTCCAATATAGAGTTTACCACATCCTATGCATGCCATGACATAGATTACGTTTACTGAGGCGCAGGTGAAATTTGATTTGATCTTAAATATTTCTCCTTGTTTGAATTGGAATTCTGAACCCTCCAGAAGGTGGGGCATATTCCACAGTTAGAACACAAACCACAGACGGCTTAGGGGACGCAACTCGACCTTCTTTAACTCTCTTACTCCCCCAAATAACTATCAAACAACTATCGATAATTCAACCCACAAGAGGAAATCTAGACTTAATCTTCAAGGTATCCCACATACATACCAAAGATGTCATCGAAACCTCCAGACTAACCTAAGTTTTGGTGAACCAATTCCTACCAGGAAGAACTTACCTCCGAGACTTTACCCCCAACACAGCCACTTCAAGCAGTCAATGAGACAAAACATGACTAGACAATATAACCTCTCCCTCCAACCATATCACAATATTAAAAATCAATTAAACCCAAACTACATTAGCCACAGACGATATAACAACCCTCAGTACATCCATAATCCAGTACACTCCACAACCACTCCACCACAAACATACTACCATAGACACACTTTACACCCACCTTTTCCTCAGCAAACCAAACAAAATACAGACCTTCCACTACAATCCACATGCTACAACCATTTTTTAGACGCAAACCAGAGAAACAGAGATGTGAAATGGAAACAAATAAACAAGTCCAACCGAAAATAATCAACCTGTCAAAAAAAATCCTGACTTCTATACAAATCAAAATCCTAGCAAGAGGTTTAAAATTTACCCCTACCCCCTGCAGATCGAACCCAAATGAAATCAAGGACAATACTTTGTACTTCTGCCGAAAATTGCGCCTCACAGAAGCTCTTTACAACTACACCAGTGAAGATGATTCAATAGTGAAAAACAAAAGTGAGTACCATCCTACAAAAGGTAAAAATAAAGCACTTGATGTTTTCTGTGATCACATAACTTGTTTTCCTTACAATACCATTCCAAAACAACATATCAAATCCAACCTTAATTTAAATGAATGGAAAGACCTTGTCGAGCTAAAAAATGACATAAACCTCACTATTAAAGAAACCGACAAAGGAAGTGCGGTAGTATTGATGGATATAGAGTACTACAAAAATTTAATACTGTCCATGTTGGAAAATAATACTTACTATGAGAAACTAACATATTACAACCCATAGAAAACACTGAAAGACTTATTCTCCTTACTCCAAATTCATGGAAAGGTGTCTTACTACACATAAAATAGACTATTTATCCAATTTCAAATACAGTCCTAGTCTATTCTACGGATTACTCAAAATACATAAAAATCCACACATTTGTGAAACCTGCAAAGTCTCTACAAGCCTATGCATTAATGTCCCTCCCCCTACTGACCTCAAACTGAGACCCATCATAGCTGGCCCTTCTTGTGAAACCCACCGTTTGAGCAACTTCCTCGACATATTACTCAAACCTTTTTTAAAATATGTGAAAAGCTTTATCAGGGATGACCTAGACATGCTGAACCACCTCCCGAAGACAGTAAAGGACAGAACACTACTGGTATCTTTCAATGTGGTAAATCTATACACCTATATTCCACACGACTATGGTATAGAAGCAATCACATTTTGGCTAGAAAAATACCCAGAAGAGATCTCAGGACGAATTAACCACTATTTTATAATTGAAGCACTGAAATTCGTCCTGCTGAACAATCATTTCTTGTTCGATACTACTTACTATCGACAAAAATGCGGAATTGCAATGGGAACCAGAGCTGCTCCAGTGATTGCAAACCTCGTAATGGGTTACCACGAACTCAAGTTATACCAATCATCACTAGAAAAATATGGCGCCTATTTTAATTGCTACTTAAAGGAGAACTGGAAGAGATATTTAGATGATTGCTTCATACTTTGGAAAGACAGCATTGATCAACTCCTTGATTTCAAAAAAATGCTCAACAACATACACAGCAATATACAATTCACTATGGAACACAACAGTAAGCAACTCCCTTTTCTAGACATCTTAATTAGAATAGTTAACAACCACATAGAAACAGACATCTTTTATAAACCCACAGATTCTAAACAATACCTATTATTTAACTCCTGCCACCCCAAACACATAAAAATCAACATACCCTTTAACCTAGCGAAAAGAATCTGCACCATAGTTTCCGATACATACACTCGAGAACATATACTCCTTGAACTTAGATCTACATTAACTAAAAGACATTACACAATCTCATTAGTAAATGAAGGCATCAAAAGAGCTAAGGAAATAGGTATACAAATGTTAAGGAAAACTAGCCGAAATACTAAACAAGACTTAAAAATACTCCCGTACATTTCCACACATAACCCTAGAAACAACGAAGCAGCCTTCAACATCATCACCCAAAATCTTCCCATCCTCACAGCAGACAAAACAGTGAACGAAATTTTAAGCTCATATAAATTTATAAAAAGCAAAAAGCAACCGAAGTCACTGAAAAAAATATTAACCAGCACTAGACTATCCACTAACAACAGAGCCAAAAGTGACAAAATGTGGACGTTCTAACTGTGGAACATGCCCCCACCTTCTGGAGGGTTCAGAATTCCAATTCAAACAAGGAGAAATATTTAAGATCAAATCAAATTTCACCTGCGCCTCAGTAAACGTAATCTATGTCATGGCATGCATAGGATGTGGTAAACTCTATATTGGACAAGCAGGAATTTTGCTCCGTCAAAGAATCACCATTCACAAAGAGCAAATCCGTCACCCACAATACAGACAGTTAAAGGTGAGTGAACAATAGAAAGGTGTGCCAGGAATTTTAATCCCAATTTCCAAATATTTCCCTTTTACCAATGTTCACAGAACACCACAATGCAACAAAAGTTGAATAAAGAGGCATTTTTCATCAATAAATTTCTCCCCTAACTAAATATGGACACACAACTCAATACAGAACACCACTAACCCCTATACACTTCCTACACCACTCACATCTCTAAATCCAGAACTACTTACCTCCCTTACAAATAATCTTTTTTCTCAGGAACTATTAGACCTGACACCGTGTATTAGCCCATGTTTTTCAAGCGATGAATAGCTTTGCGTAAACCATGGTTTGCTTTGTTCTCTTACTTTATTATCATCTTATAATCATCTCATAATAATGACTTTTATGACTCTTATTACTACCTCAGTCAATCTAAATGTATATATTTGTCGTTACCTGTCATAAATAGCCTTTTTTTTATTTGCAATGTGCATTTTCGTTGATTTTTCATATTTTACCCTTACATTTCCATATGTATTTTATATTTTATATTTTCTTTTTGTAACATATTTCTACTATATATATATATATATATATATATATATATATATATGGGGGGGTCTGTCTGTATCTATGTGTGTGTGTTTGGCTGTACATAGCGGATATAGTAGTATATGTATATGTTTACTAGGGTTTAACTGTAGATATGTGTGGAGATGTATGTGTAAATCCATGTATTTAATGCTGTGCATAATGAGGCATACTTGTATACACTCGAACATATTAGCTTATATATGTGTGTATGAGTACATGTTTATACACACACACATATACATATACTATAAACTATAAGCTAGTAACTCTTGTGTAAACTGACCATTCAACATAACAATATCAAATTACAACTTCAATCAGTATTTCAGAGAGTGGTCAGTGGTCGAAATTAAGAATTTATTTATTACCACTGCCATCCCATCAAAGCCAAAATCTTATTCTCAGCCCTTCAGTATCTTATCTCTTTATCTCTTACTCTACTTTATATTCTCAATTCTTTTGTTTTTATCTTTTTTTTTGTTACTTTATTCTTATTTGGCTAATTCTTATTTATATGTGGTTCTAACTTTATTATCCTTATTTTTACTTTTTTATTATTTTTGCTTTTATTACTCTTGTCTTTTGCTTCCAGGAATTACAACTGTGTTTCATGGTCTGCTACCACAACAGCTCCTTTATAGGATCCAGCTAGCTCTAGACATCATCAGGAAGAACCACGTCCGGTTTCGGCCCCTACTCCTCTACCGTTTTCGGAGGTTCCCTGGCCTCTTCGATGTATCATCAGTGAGTGTCAGCTGGTGACTGACTGACTTGTCAAAGTTTTTCCCTTTAAATACTTGCCGCTAGGCTCCAGCAGGCAGCCCCAGCAAGTTGTCACGTGACACTGTCTCAACTTTAACTGACCAATGAAGGCAGGTAGTCTTAGCCCACGCATTCTCTAAACGACCATCATTTGTCAGTCAGCGAAGCTGATTCAGTGTCAGCTTGTCTCACCTAGTGATGTTATTTCCCGCCGGCATGTTATGACTTTCAAGCCATTTTTGGTTTTCCCTCTTCAGCCATATATAGAAGCTGGCTTTTTCGACTGCCTCCTATACTCTCCTTATTAGTTTTCGTAGCTCTGAGCTAGAAAAAAACAAATCTTCTTTTGAATAGCGTTGTCATTTTCCTTTCAATGAAACCTCTAGCCCCTACTGTGGTAATACTTGACATTCCATCCCTGTTCTCTGCACTCTTCGATTAGTTTTTCGTACCTCTTCTCCTTTCATTCCTCTGCATTGCCAATGGCACTGTCAGTTCTAGTAAAATTCCTATTCTCCGTTCTCTGTTCCATAGGACTAAATCTGGTCTTTTTGTCGTTTTTATTAGTGGAAATATTACTTGTCTTTTCAAGTCTGTGGCCAGCTCCCAGTATCCCTTCCATCTTTCGTCTATCTCGTATACTTTACTTGTAGGCCTGGTTTTATAACCTTTACCCTCCTTGTGGAAGTATACTTTCCTGAGCTTTTCTATCTTTGGTTACTCTCCCCTATTGTACCTCTTGATCTTCTCCTTGAGTGCTGCGCTTATGACGTTGAGGACTTGATTACGTCGCCACGTATACCTTTCTTGTGCTGATCTGCAGTTTGACAGAACATGTCTAACCGTCGCTTTCTCTCCGCATCTACACTCATTGGTTGTTTTTATGTTCCACCAGACTAAGTTCGCCGGTGAGGGTAGAACGTCGAAGGTAGATGTGATCAGGAAGGATGTTCTTGCTCGTTCCCAAGCCCAAAGTTCCTTCCATGATATTCTGCGGCTGATCATATATTCCTCCCATCTCAGGCACTGTCCCTGTTGACTATATTGCACCAAATGTACATTTCGCCTTTCTTCTTCCTCCTTTCTCACTTCGTATACCACTGCCTCTTTCATCTCTTTTATACTGCTCTTGCAAAATGGCCTGAAATTTTGCGACCCTAGGCCGGTTCTTGCTTCTTGTATTGCTCCGACTATATCTGCGTGCCTTAGTTTTCTGATCACCCTGTTTACTGCCGCTTCCGCCTTCCATTTCCTCCCTGTTCGTACCTTTGGAGGGTTTTCCCGGATGCTCTGATCTTTTGAATACCTTAGCATCATTACTGCCCTTGCCTTTCCTGCCTTATATTCTTTGGCGATTGATGTTATTGGTAGTTGCAGCACAGGTTTTCCATATAGTGCAGTTGTATTCAGTGGTTTCAGCAGACCAAGCCATTTTCTGATAAACACACTGCATCTTTGTTCCATCCTTTCTACTCTACTTGAGGCTATTTCGTACATTTGCAATGGCCACATTATTCTTGGGTACAGCCCAAATTGCAGTATCCAACATTTGAATTTTCCCGGCAGTGTTGTTCTGTCAATTGCCTTTAATCCTCGTTCTACTAACTCGTGTGTTTCTTTCCCTTGCTTCTTATCATTTAATAAATCTCTATACCATCTGCCGAGACTCTTTACTGGTTGTTCTTTCACTGTTGGTATGTCTTCACCTCCTATCCTGAATTTCACTTCTTCTTGCCTTCCTTTCACGAAAGCCACGCTTCGAAATTTTTTGGCTTTGAATTTCATCCTTGCCCATCCTATCAGTTCGTCCAACCACTCTGCTGCTTCTCTACTTTCCGATAATACAGTTACGCCGTCCATAAAAGTCCTTAATGGTGTCTTTGTAACAGCTTTCTCACAGTTTGTAGGTCTAAGTAACATTTCCATGACTAACACGAATAAGATAACTGATATCGTGCATCCGGCTGCAATACCTATTTCAAGCCGTTGCCACTCTGTTGTGAACTTTCCTGCTGTAAATCTCATCCTCAGGTTGTCGTAGTAGGACATGAGCATTCGTTGAACATCTTTTGGGATCCAAAAGAAGTCCATCGCAGTTTTTATTAGTGTGTGCAGAACAGATCCATAAGCATTGGCAAGATCTAGCCAAACAATATACAGGTTTTTCTTCAGTTGTTTTGCACAGGTGATGGCTTCCCAGATGGCAAATGCGTGTTCTATGCATCCAGGGATTTCGGGGATTCCTGCTTTTTGGATTGCTTCATTAACGTACACGTTATGCTGTACGAATCTTGTGATTCGTCTAGCAATAATTCCAAACAAGATTTTCCCGTCAGTATTTAATAATGAAATTGGTCTAAATTGACCTAGTGTTTTTGCATCTTTCTCTTTAGGTAGATAGATACCTTCAGTTATACACCATCGCTCCGCTACATCTTTCTTCTTCCACATTTCTCTTATCAGTGCAAACAGCTGCAAATGTAATTTCGGGCAATATTTATATACCTTTTAGCTCACTCCAATGTTCCCTGGTGAACATTTTGCTCTTGCTTTTCTTATGAACTCATCCATTTCCTTCCGTTTGATGTCATTCAAATCAAATGGTACTCTTGGTTCAGGTGGTTTCTTCAGTCCGTGCATTTCTGGGAGTACTTTATTTCTGTCAGAGTCACTGTATGTCTCTTTCAGATGTTGTTCAAGCTCTTCTTTCATGCAATCTAATTTTCCACTTTTACTTTCAGTAAATAGATGTTTCGCATATTGATAGGGATTGTTCACAAAGCTACGATAGTTCTTTTCTCTCTCCTTTCTTCTGCTCTTCCTTCTTTGTTTTCTTAGCAGATCTCGATGCCTCTTTTTTATCTCTTCATATAGCTGCTTTAGCCCTTCTCTTTCCTCCTCCTTTGCATCCCTTCATCTGGTTCTGAGTTTTTTCTTCTCTTCTCGAATCTTTGCAATCTGTCTTCCTCTCCTCGATGGTCTGCTCTTTGCCATTGATTCTACCTTCCTTGTTGTTTCCAGTCCAAATCTTTTCTCTCTTTCCTGGTAGATTGTATTAGCCAGGTTTTCGAGTTTTTGTTCGTCGTCGCCTTTGAATTTGGTGGTCATTCTTGCTACAACGTTGTCAATTTTTTTATAACTCGCTGCATCATTTGCTTTCAGCCACTTAGTCCTCTTCACGCCTATCAGTCTTTTTAATTGTTCCAATTCAACTGTGGAATGAACCTCACTATGGTTATTTTCCGGGGGCTTCTGGCCACACGTCTTGTGGTTTATCAACCCACGTTGTTGAATTACTTTCTTCTGACACACCTTCCCTTGGTGGATTCTCAGCCCGATGTAACTAGCAAACACCTTTCCGCAGCAACTGAACTCCTCATCTACCATTCCTATACCGTTTCCTTTCTCATTGTCCATTTCAGGTTCAAGTCCATTTCGTTTTTTTCCGTCCCTATTTGATCTTTTATTCTAGCCCCATGGTCTGGGATCATGGGGGCATGATTTCCCATGTTTATTCGTTGCAATTTTACCCCGGATCAGGCTGCAAGCCCATTTGATCCTTCGTTACGCTGTCGTACTGTCAAGCGTCTCTCCGCTTTGTCATCCCTCTTTCTGGATTGTCAGCAAGTCTTTCCCTGCAGTCTTTTACTTCCAGTACTCTTGCTCTTTATTTCTTATTTTTTATTTTTTTATTTTTTAAACTTTTAACTTTTATCCTTTTCTCTCTATTTTTTCTTTTTTTTTTCTTTCTATCTTATTTTCCTTCCTATCTTATATAAGAGAATTGAATATAAACCCATTCCAATCTATTTAACATTCACTCTATGTTGACTGGTGATACAGTATGGGCAGATTTTCGAAATCCAATAAATCTTTATACATTTATACAGTTAGGAAATTTTACAAATACACTTTTTCAAGGAGATATGATAAACCTATTTTAATGGGTAATACTGGGTACTTTTCATATTTTTTATATTATGATGTAATTCTTTGGACTAACAATGTTTGCGGCTGAAGAGAGCTTTAAACCATCTTTTATATCAATAATACACTGATGTAATAACAGATTGTTTATAAAGCTTGAAACATGTGTACCGTGATATCCTTTTTGTTCTGTTTTTAATTTTATTTGATATATTCTCTCTCACCTCTGCCACTATCTGGCATATATAAGTGCTTCACCCTAATATAAGTATTCACCCTAAATTTACAGTACCTACTTGATACACACACACACACACACACATATATATATGTGTATGTGTGTATATATATATATATATATATATATATATATATATATATATATATATATATATATATATATATATATAATATATATATATATATATATAATTGTAATTCGAATTTAGTTATAGCCATGAAATGTACATAGTTTTTTTTACTTATATACTGTTTATTCATTTTTGTACTTTTTGTGATCTAGTTATATGTTTTAAATAATATATTTTATTTTTTATGATTTGGTTTATGTCTATCATTGTTTGAATTGCATAATAGTGGTTTTTCTCTAATTTATATATATATATATATATATATACAGTGGCGGCCAAAATGTTCAGAATGGCATTGTTTTCGTCAGAAAAGTAGATATAATTTTTTATCAAAGTTGTTTTATATTCTATAATTTTCACAGACAATAAATACGATATTATTTGTTATTGCCTGAGATTTTTGTGTAATTTGAGAGGATAATACAAAAGTTATGGATGATTTAGTGATTTACTGCAAAACCCATGGCGGCCAAAATGATCAGAGCGGTTGCTTTTACTCCGTGTTTTAGTATATTTAACCGGCGAACTCTTATGTTTTGAATTTGTTTACATGACGGTTCGTTTACTAAACATTAGTAAGAATATTTGCAGTGTACTTTGTTAATATAATGCCACTTACACCGTTACCAATTCATCAGCAGATTATTAAGCTTCGAAGGAAGGATAATTTAAGTATTGGATCTATTGCAAAGATTGTTAACAAGTCAAAAAGTGTTGTACACGGTATTCTTAAGGTCTACGATGATTCTGGTTCGTGTGGAGCAAGAGAGTTTACAGGTAGGCCAAGAAAAACGACCAAGAGAGAAGATCGTGCTATGGTAAAGTTGGTTAAAAAGAACAGATTTAAAACTGCTGCTGCTGTTTCTCGGAAAATGAGTATTGTATTGAAGAAAACTTTATCTCAAAAAACTGTGTCTCATCGTTTAGTTGAAGATGACCTACAAGCAAGAGCACCTGCAGTGAAGCCACTGATCATCTCCAAGAATAAAAAGTGTCATCTTCCCTTTGCAACCGAACATGTGTTGTGGTCTCAAGAAAAATGGCAAACGGTGCATTTCAGTGATGAATCTAAGTTTATGTTATTTGGCTCAGATGGGAAAAGGTACGTTCATAGAAAAGTAAGTGAAAAATTGTCGCCTAAATGCCTTAAGACTAGTGTTAAATTCGGTGGAGGAAGTGTCATGGTTTGGGGTGTTGATATCTGGAGATGGTGTGGGCCCTTTGGTGCGATTACATGGAAAGGTAAATGCAGGAGTTTATAAAAAACTTGTAAAAGATCATGTCTTGCCTGTGCCGAGAAATTCAACAAAGCGACCACCCATATTCATGCAGGACAATGCCCCATGTCACAAGGCTAAGGCGGTCATGAACTTCCTCAAGGCTGAAAAGGTTATTGTTATGGATTGGCCTGCTCAAAGCCCAGATCTCAATCCTATTGAAAATGTATGGAATATTCTAGGAGAACGTTCGAAAGCCAGAAATCGTAAAACAACTGAGCAATTATGGAATGCCCTTCAGGAAGAATAGAATAAGATCACCCAGCAAGAAATTGAAAATTTAATTTCCTCATGCAGTCGAAGATGTCAAAGTGTCATTGAAGCTAAAGGGCTTCACACTAGATATTAAATAATTCCAGTATTCTCTGTAATTTTTTATTATCTTGTTATTTTTTCAACCGTTCTGATCATTTTGGCCGCCATGGGTTTTGCAGTAAATCACTAAATCATCCATAACTTTTGTATTATCCTCTCAAATTACACCAAAATCTCAGACAATAACAATTAATATTGTATTTATTGTCTGTGAAAATTATAGAATATAAAACTACTTTGATAAAACTTATACTTACTTTTCTGACGAAAACAATGCCGTTCTGAACATTTTGGCCGCAACTGTATATGTATGGTAAGAAGCTTGCTTCCCAGCCACATGGTTCCGGGTTCAGTCCCACTGCATGGCATCTTGGGCAAGTGTCTTCCACTATAATCTCAGGTCGACCAATGCCTTATGAGTGAATTTGGTAGACAGAAACTGAAAGAAACCCGTCATATATATATTTTAGTGTGTGTGTGTATTTGTGTTTGTGTGTGTGTGTGTGTGCGTGTGTGTGTGTGTGTGTCTATCCTCTCATATGTGGAGGCAAACAGGAGTTTATAGGGAAGCATAAGTTGGGGGGGGGTCAACTTCTGGTCTGGTCTGCATAAGCAGTGGTCTGCACAGGCATCAATGGTTAGGAAATTCCTACCTATCTTAGCAGTAGATGGGATAACACTAATGCCCCTGCAATTAGCAACATTAACACTAGTAACAGTGGCAATGAGAATACTACACAACCTTCTTTTAATTTTCATACAGCTAGAGAGGATTTAAACTCACACTTGAATTAGACTCATCAACCTACCTATACATTATCTAGTAAAAAATCTAAGGTTGTGAATTCTAATACAAATCTTTGAAGTACTGTTTTCCCAAGTCTTGGTCCTGGAATAAATACTACCCAAGACAACCATTATCAATTAGGTCCACTTAGTCACTATAATCATAAGTCTGGTTTATCTCTCTGATAATATCTCTGATAAGCCTGGCTTATCCCCCTTTCCATCTCCATAGTAGAGTCACTAACACCCTGTTCCTACTTTGAGGATAAATGATCGCATCGAACAACATAGAATACTAATGGAGCATGAACCCACTGGTTGTTGGAGAAATTGTAAATGTTGGGTCTCCCAACTCTGTTAAATGGGTTTTGCTTGTGCTATAATATGGTATATAAATGTTAGGTCACAACACCATCTTCCCACCAGGCGAGTGTATACATAAGGGGATACGTTTGACTTTAAGTGACACTAACTTGTTCACCTAAGCTCCTTCCCAAGTTTAGAGCCTCTAAACTAGCTATATCCCTAACCACTTCCAAACACTGGCTCAAGTCCCAGGGTATACCTTATACCTTATCCTGGTCCATAGTTTGCAGTGGAACCCCATAGAATGCTAACATTTGCATTTGTAAATTATGTTGCTGGGAATCACTCACAATATTATGCCAAAATTCTCTCATTTAATTTTCTCTTGCAGACAATAATTCTATAGTACTGTTGCTCATTATGTAAGTTCAGTAAAATTTCTCCTCATTTTAGTTAAAACCATTTTCTCATAGACTTTCAAATATACATATATATATATATATATATATATATATATATATATATATATATATATATATATATATATATATATATATATATATATATATATCGTTCCTAATCTCTCAATGAGAGATATTCAGTAGCAGTAATTTAAAGTAAAGGTTACTTGCCAGACTAATGTAGCAGTCCCGGTTGGGATGAATGCTACTGTTGTTTAGCCCCAGGAGACAAATTAGAGATAAAACCACTATTATGCAACTCAAACAGTGATAAATATAAACCAAAACATAAATAACAGATAAAATATATTTTTATAAAACATATAACTACATCTCAAAAAGTATAAAAATGAATAATCAATAACGGTGGTGCCCCAGCATGGCCGCGGCCTTCGGGCTAAAACATTTTTAAGGAGTTTAAGGATTTATATAATAAGTAAAAACACTACGTACGTTTCATGGCTACAATTAAATTCGAATTACAATTAAATTTAAATTTAATTGAAATGAATACAATTTAAAATTATAGTCAATCTTCAGGTTAACAATAATAGTTAAATAAATAAGCAAATAAAGTTAAACAATATTTATTTAAAAAATAAATAAAATAATAATTGTTCTTATAGAAGAAACTCCATTAATTAAATTTCAAACTTAAAATATTAGGATTAGTTTCCTACAACACATTTATTATAAATCCTTAAAATCCTTTAAAATGTTTTAGCCCGAAGGCCAATATTTAAGGTAAAAAAAGGTAGAGTAAATAGATAGAAATATGTATTAATATGTGAAGATATAATTTAGCTTAAAAAAAACATTAATAAATTATAGAATATCTTTAACCCAGTTATACTCCAATATTTAATTAGCAAATTATTTAACAAAATAATCACTATTAATATTTTTAGATTTTTGTTCGCATATAATAATTATAAAATAATAAATACATAAAAATAAGTATCTAAATTATAATCAACAAATATAGTAATTAAAAATCTAAATTTTTTCTATCAATAAACGTATAAACATATAACCAAAAATAAATTAGTCCATTATTACTTACATAAATATTATAGATATCTATAGAAAATATTTATGAAATACAATTTAAAAATTGAAAAATTCAAATTAAAAATTTATAACCTACGTTTATAAAATACTTATTATTACTATTATCAAAAACATTTTTACGATCTATATTGCAATGTGACTAACTAACATCTTAGAATTTACGTTCAGATATAATAATTATAAACTAATAATAATTAAATAAATGTACATATCTAAATTATCATTAACAAATAAAAAAAATTATAAATTCAAATTTAACAATCAATAGTTATATAGAATACAATGATATTTCTTAAATAAAAACGTTTACTTATCTCTCAAAAATCGTGTCATTAACTAACATTTCAAAACGGAAAACGTCTTATTAAGTGTTTATAAAAACTCGTGGAATTACGTTATTAAAAGAAATAGAACAAACAGATGGAAATATACATTTTATCAATGAAAACTACAAATATATTTTAGCTTTAATAGGTAAAGAGAATAAAATCTCTAAGAGAGAATAAAATCACTATACACTATATCTTTCACTATAAAACTAAAATTTTAAATTAAGTACGATAAATTATACTCAAAACTCTATAAATTAAAATAATTTATATAACTACTATTTATTGTATATTCTCTAATAATCTTATACAAATTAATTTATTTCATATATATAAATATGGTTATGTTAGAGCCAAATCTTATATTAAACAAAACAACTTTTAGACACATTCTATATTAACTCACTAATTCAATCAGTATCTATACTATAACTACTAATTAATAAATTTAAGTTGATTCAAAAACTATAATGTAATTAATATTCATTAATAAATAATATTAATTAATTAAATAAACACCTAAATAAATCTAATTCGAAATATATAATATAAATACATTTTGATTAATATATAAAAAAAATTTATTACAATCTATAAGCTTAACTGTCAATTACAACAAATATATATTATATATTATAATAATATTCAAAACAAATGCTAAAATAATAAATTAAACTTATTATATAAGTAAAGTAATTTATATTTAGATCAAATACTTTGCTCATTAATTAAATAAATAAAGTACATATTATCATTATAAATAAATAGTACATAAAGAAAAAAATATTTTACTACATATTCAAAATTATTTATTTAATGTTACTAAAACTATTACCAAGAATATATATATATACTTAATACTATTAATTTTAGTAGACATATAATAAGCATAATAATAATAATATCAACCACAACAATAACAAAAAAAATTAATGAAATAACTATCTTTTAAACTATGTTCATTAAATAAATTATATATTTAGTAATTAAATAAACATCTAAATATAATCTAACTCTAAGTATTTAAAAAACCTTTACTAACTTGTATTGACTTATATTCAAACCACCTACAGAAGTGCAATCACAACACTACTATATTAATTAATTAATAGTTTATTAATTTAGACTTATTAAATTATGTAATATACAATATATAATCACATGCTAAATTATAGAATTAATAATAGTACAAAATATAACTACAAATTAGAGACAAAAATAGGGTTTAAATATAGTTGCTATTTATCTAAAAATTTATTATATAAGTAAATTCATTTGTGTCTACATTTAATTTTACACTCGTCCAATGAATTAACTAATTTATTATGATTATTAAATATTTCTTTAAATTCACTAGAACATAAGAAAACAAGAATTACTACCTATACTATATGATTTCGCCTTGCAAAATTATACTTAATTCGTTGGGATTTAAGTTCCCATATGCATTTGCTAAGCCCAGTAGAGTTCATAAGATTTCTATTCTTAAAGGAATGCATATGCTGAGCTACTCTTAATTTAATTTTAGAGGAAGTAGACCCTATATAGATAGCATTTAAGTTATTATTATTCTTATTATTCTCATTAATTAAAGTAATGATACATTTATTATTAAATTTACAATTACTTTTATCTCTACATGTTCAATCTAAGAGTATGTTATCTTTATAATTATTGGTATTATTATAAAATTTCGTTTTATAAAAATTATTCAACTTTTTTATTCCTATTATTTATATTATTAATATTATTATTATTATTATTATTATTATTATTAACAATATTAGTATTAATATTATCATCATCATCATCATCATCATCATCATCATTATTATTATTTTTTTTTGTTTTTAATATTATTAAAATTATTATTATCATTTATTGAATTAAAATTAAAATTAAAATTAGTCTTATTTCTGTTTTTATTTTTATTTTTATTTTTATTTTTATTTATATTGTTGTTGTTGTTGTTGTTATTATTATTATTATTGTTGTTGTTATTACCACACCCTCTGCAAACACACACATTGTCAAAAACTTTTCCAAACTGCCCACTTTGTGCCATAAAAAGGAACAAAGATCCTCCTTCCGAAGCTGAAAGCACGTGCACCGTTCGAAAGGAGAAAGAAAACCAGGACGTCACTTTCGACGTCATTAAAGATTTCCCTCCTCTGCCCTCCACCAATGCTATGGTACCGGAGAGAGAGGAAGGGAAAGCTATGACTAACATAGACACGAGCACGAAAAAAAAGTGAAGAAAATTCCAACGATTTTGCTTCTGCTGCGAAGCAGGTTTCGGATGAAATAAAAGTCACGATACAGGACATTAAAAAAGCAAAGGAGTTATTGAGGAAAGAAGGCAATAGCATTTTCCTCAATACTCCACAAGAAGTGATTGATGAAACAAATAAAAAAACAATCACCTACAAAATTTTCGACAAAAAATGTAAAAAACTAACAAACGCCACACCCCAACAATTGAAAATAGCTCTGAAGCCCATTTGGGACAAAAAGAGCTACGTAACCAAGGGGAAGCGTTTTGGAACCGTAGAGGTTCGTTTCCAAATGTAGGAGGAAGCAAGGGCGCATGCCATTTCGCCCTTGCAAACCAAAAATTTGTTACTCGTCCCAAACCACCTTGGGCGGAGAGTAACGAAAATAAAAATCAACCTCATCCCCCCCGAACCATATATCATGGCTGGTGGCAGCTGTCCTCTATGACATAGAGGACACTGCCACTATTCGAGATGTACGGAGAGTGAAGGAAAAGAACTGGTTAGGAATGGGAGTGCTGCTCCTGGTGCAGATTCAACAGGAAAATATTCATACCATCCCAGATTCCGTTAACTTGCCGGACGGCACCAGGCTACACGTTGCTGTGGAGAGGCGAAAGCCAAAATGTTACCTCTGCAGCAGCGAAAGCCACCTAAAAAGGGACTGCCCCATTTACAAGAAAAGAATGGAGGCAAACGGTAAGAGGCAGCAGCAGCAGCAACAACAACAACAACAACAACAGAAACAACAACAGCAAGATACACCAAAGACTGCCACACCACCAACACCATCACCACCACCACGACGAACGACACCACCTCCAACAACAACCACCAAACCAACACCAACTTCTGCACCAAGAAAAACAACAACAAAAAACAAGGAGAAACACCAACAGCGTCATCATCACCAATAGACACAGCAACACCACCGCTACTAGCAGAACCAACAAAAATCTTTTGCCCTGCTGATGAAGCGGACCCGACAGCCATCCCCCTTCCAGATCAGGACAGCTTGGATTGTGCGAGCACTGATGCCGAGAAAGAGGAATGGCACACAGTGCCTCCAAAAAAGAAAAGGAGGAAAAAACAAAAGGACACACAGGGGAAGCACGAACAAATAGTGCTTCCCAACATCAACAACAACAACAACAACACACACTCACAACAACAAACAACAACAATACTTTCGACACCACTACTACCACTGCCACACACACCAACACCAACAGACACGATTACTGCAATAAACACAAAAAATGAAAAACTAGTTACATATCTAAAAGCCAAACAAGTACACAAATTGAAGATTTCATTATACCAACACACAACACACCACCAGCACACACTCTCACAATAAAAATCAATCAAAAAACATATAGTGATATAAAACAAATATTCCCTAACGATGTCGGATCGCTAGGGAAAAGTTTCTCAAAGAAACTATATAAAAATATAATTGAAGCACCCGTGAAAAAGCACAAAGGAGCCACCCCCACCACCAACAACAGTAAGTAGAGCCTTTTTCTCCTTTTATATTTTTTCCCCACCTTTGAAACATGGCAAAACTTAGAATCGGTTGCTTGAATGTGAGAGGCCTCGGGTCACCTTGGAAACAGGGTCACCAGTTAAACAACCTGAGGTTTCATGATATGGATGTAGCAGCCATCACTGAAACCAGGCTCTCCGACCCACAGGAACTCGCAGCCCTTTTCGGCGGATACAAGATATTTCTATCTCCGTGTCGGCCGGGAGCGGGGGTGGTGGTACTGCGGTGTTGTTTCGGAAGGGCCTGGACTTGAAAATAAGGACAGTCTTCCTGGATCCGGGAGGTAAGTTGGTGGTCCTCGACGTAGACGGTAGTGACGGCGGTGCTTTCAGACTGCTGGCTGCCTACGCTCCGACAGGAGCAGGGCAGTCAGATTATTTCAAACGTCTGGAAGTTTTCCTGGGAACGTCATGCACTCTAGTGCTAGTTGGGAATTGGAACGCTGTCTTAGACGAACATTTCGATCGAGTGGGCAGGGGAGCGTCTGATAGAAGAGAAGGGTGCAAGAGCCTCGCCAACCTATTCGGACGCTTTCAGCTGTCCGACAGGTTTCGACTAGACAACCTGAATGTGCCAATGTGGACTTGGACCAATCGCATTGGGTCGTCTAGATCGTACTTAGAGGCCAGTGGATAAGGACAGCATAGGGTGTCCACAATTCCACATAGTCGACTAGACGGACCACAAATTCGTGATCTGTACGGTCGACTTAGATAGGCTACATAGACAGGGACCCGGATACTAGAAGCTGAACGCGTCGTTAACGGCGTGCAAAGCTTACAGAGACTGGATTAGTTTACTAGTTAAGCAGGCGCTCACGGGGGCAATCATCAACAACAACTGGTGGTTTACCCTCAAGAAAGCAATTAGAGTAGAGTCGATTAGGTTTAGTAAGACTCTAGCTATTGAACGTAGGAAGAGAGAGCGGGATTTAGTTAAGAAACTAGACGAGGCTCTTGAGACTGGCATCGCGACCAACGTGTTGGCGGCAAGGTTGGCTCTCGACCAACACTTTGACGCCAAATACGAAGGCTGCGTTGTCAGAGCTAAGGCACGTTTGCTAAACGGGGAGGGGACTAGAGCCGCTCGATGGGCCCGCGTGGCGGAGGCGAAGCGAGGCAACAAAGCAACCATTCGGTCTTTGGTGGACCAGAACAGGCGCGAGGTTACCGAACCGAAGCAGATGTGTACGGTGTTTCAGCAGCACTTTGCTCAACTGTTTGGGACGTGCAGTGGAACGCACACTGGTGCAGACTTCGGTGTGTACCTGGACGGCCTACCGCAACACTCGGACAGCACCGTGCCAACCAGGTCGATACACGACAACCTCCATCTCATGCGCTACATCATAGAGAGGGTGGGTAACGACGCTGGCACGGGTGGGGCTTTGATCAACTTAGATCAGAGTAAAGCCTTCTATAGGGTCGACCATCGGTACCTGGCAGCTGTTCTCAAGGCAGCCGGCTTCGGTCCAGTTTTCCGTGGGTGGATCGCTGCTTTATACAGCAACATCTGCTTGGTGATATGGGTGAACGGTCACCTTTCGGAACCGTTTGACATCTCGCGTTCGGTCCGCCAAGGATGCCCTCCCTCTTGTACATATTGACTCTCGAGCCATTACTGCGCAAGTTGGAGGCTTTGAGGGGTATCGTGCGCGATCTAGGAGGCGGGAACAGCGTTTCTGCCTATGCCGACGACGTCACCGTGATGGCACATTAGCCTGATTGGTGAGACACTAAACGAGTACGAAGTGGTGACAGGAGCAAAGATTAATGCGGAAAAGCCTGTGGGCTTGCAACTGGGCACCTGGAGAGGCAAGCCCATGCCGTCCAACAGCGTCGTAGGGCGCTGGACAGACGGACCCGTTAAACTGCTCGGCATCTGGTTCGGTCCGGACCTCCAGGTGAATAAAAACTGGGAAGAAGTGACGAGCAGGGTGGCACGTCTCACCCAGAAATGAGCCGAGAGGAAGCTGTCTCTGAAAGGTCGAGCGGAGGTGGCGAATGCATACATCGCATCCGTCATCTATTACCGCTTGACCATCGTCCCTTGTCCCAACCGCTGGTTGGCCAAGCTGGTACGCCTGCTCTTCGACTTTTTGTGGAAGGGTCAGGTGCCACTGGTCAGGCGATCCATCTGCTGTCAACGACCGCTGAACGGAGGCCTTGGCATGCCGTGGTTACTGATGCACAGACATGCGCTCAGGCTGCGACATCTCAAGCGTTTCCTAGATGGTGATCAGGTGTGGTCGTCTTTTGTCAGACGCGACTTTCCGCAGCTCGTCTCTTTGACAGAGCTGCAGACCTGGATCAAACGTAGACCGAGAAAGGGCGCTTGGCACCTCGAGTGCCGTCAAGCTCTCTCCGCCCTCCGCCAGGCGGGCAATGCGATCGGTTTTAGTTCCACTCTAGCGTTCTATAGAGGGTTAGTGGAGGAAAAATGCGACGACGTTCTCGGGAAAACTCTAGGCGTTGATGATAACGAACTGAGCGGTCTGTTCGGAAGGACTTTCGGGCTGGAGCCAATGGATAATTTCCAGAGGTCGCTCGCCTGGCAGTGCTACTGAGGGGCTCTGCCTGTTCGGGATAAACTCTACTGGCACGGAAGTGCCGTCAGCCGGGCATGACCGAGGTGTTGCCAGGACGACGAAACCGTTCTGCACGCACTTGTCCAATGCCCGAGTATTGCTGAACTATGGGTTTATGTCGAACAGCTACTGTCGCGTATAGGACGGATCCGGCTATCAGCCAAATCCATAGTGAAGATTGCCCCGCCGACCTCCTTTAACAAGGAGGGCGAGGCCGTTTTCCTGTGCCTAGTGGCTGTGGCGAAAGAGATTGTATGGTGGACCCGTTTCAAAGGGCTAAAGTCAGACACTTTCCTCTTTGGTCAAGGCCTCATCAACTTTTTCAAGTTTCACTTGAAAAGGAAGATGAGGTTAGAGAGGAGAGTGCTGTCCGATAGCAAGTTTTCTGAAAGGTGGGTGAATTGTGCGAGAATGGCCAGTATAAATGGACCAATTCTCAGGTTTTGCCTGTAATTGAAAAAGGTTTTATAAAAGGAGAAAGGGGCTCTCTACTCTCGTTTTGACCAGGCTCCCGTTGGCTTTTATGGGGTTTTTTCCACCAGGAACCTTTCGAAGCGCCTCCCCCTATTGGGAGTTTTTCATTGTTACAATCTTTCATTGTTAAACAGTTTTTACTCGAATTTTTTCAAAAACGGACAAAACCCTTTGTAACCTTTCGTCTTGTTTTGTCCCTTTATGTTTACTAATCATGTGTGTCAGCCCTTGTGGCCAATAAAAAGAATTAATTATTATTATTATCAATACTATTATTATTATTATTATTATTATTATTATTATTATTATTACTACTACTACTACTACTACTACTATTATTACTATTTTGATTATTATAATTATTATTAATATTGTTATTAAAGAATTTAATATTATTATTATATCCTGCCTCTCGGCGGGCTTCACTATAACAAGGTGCATGTTTATTGAAAATCTCTAAATCATAATAAAGTAATGATATTCGTTTACTAATATTATTTATCAACGATTTAGTAATTGATGGTGGGTGATTACTATTAGCATTTATATATCTAAGGTTTTCATTAAATTTATGATATGGTTGGGTTTTACCCGTTATTAAATTAAAATTAACATCTAAATAATTTACATTATAATTCTCCTTATAATTTAGTAATACTTAAACCATATCTTTTAAAGAAACTATATAGTTTCTTCTTATATAATTCTAGTTTTCTATTAGTGCAATTCTTAGTAATTAGTAAAAGGTCATCCCTATATAAACCACCCTCTAATTTTAGATTTTCTAATTGAATTTCAGATAATAAATAAATACCTACTAAATCCTTAGCTTGTGCAGAATTGGGTGCCCCCATAGGTTTATCAAAATAGTCCCTAGTATCCTTCCTAGTCCATAATTTATTATTATATCTAATAAACGATTTCCTAGCCATTTTAATTACACTAACTTCATCAAAAGTCATTCCTACCTTATTCATTGCATATATTAGGGCCTTATTAAACACAATTTCATTAATAGAAGAGTGTATGTGCATGTATGTATATGTGTATACATATAAATTTGACATGGGCGATTCTTTCTTGTCTTGGGATTCTTGGTCAAATGACTGGGTGGAATTGCGTGAAAAATTACACAGATGTGGAGAATGAGCCGATGGTGTTGTTGGGCTTTGTATTTTTTCATAGCTCCCATGGTTACTGAGATAATCTACTATAATAATACTCTTGTGTTTATGAATGAAAAAGGAAGAGGTGATAGATGAATAAGGAAGGAAGGGGTGATGTCATACTTGATATGCTGAAAAAATAAATTAAACAGCGTTTCAACTCTGTGTGAATATGTGTGTGTGTATGTAAAAGGGGGGAACGTGAATGTGTGTGTGTGTGTATGTGCATGTTTGTGTGTATGTGTGCGTGTGCATGAAATGGAAGTGGGGGGATTCATCTTTGTTTGCTTAGTACTTGGTTTTATTTTTTGATTTAGTTGAATCTTGGTTGTTTTTTTGTCGGTCAGTTATTTTTAGCATTCTGACAGAAAAAAGTCATTCTTAAATTTTTTTAACGTAAGAGTGCCCAAACAAGTCAAATGCTTACACAGAGCAGGTTTTACAGCCACATCATCCAAAACGACTGGGTGAAACCAAACTTACGTGCTTGTATACATAAAAAGTAATGGTTATTTGCCAACCTAATGTGGCAGTCCCGGTTGAGACAAATGCTACTGTTGTTTAGCCCCAGGAGACATCATCTCTGGCTGGCTATACAACACAATCTGTGTCCTTATATTTTTGAACAGCAGTATTGTGCTGGGTGGGGATGCTAAACTCCCCTGCTTGAAAATATAAGGACACAGATTGTGAGTCATATAGCCAGCTGGAGACGATGTCTCCTGGGGCTAAACAAT
The DNA here is from genome assembly GCF_006345805.1 of Octopus sinensis. Lineage (NCBI taxonomy): Eukaryota > Metazoa > Mollusca > Cephalopoda > Octopoda > Octopodidae > Octopus > Octopus sinensis. The sequence continues at coordinate 89,177,337 of NC_043003.1, forward strand.
ATATATATATATATATATATAGGTTACGGAGAGGGTCATTGCCCAACTAATTAGAGAGAGAGTTAGTTTAGATGAGATGCAGTTTGGGTTCGTGCCAAGGAAAAGTACCACTGATGCTATATTCCTGGTAAGGCAGCTGCAGGAGAAATACCTAGCCAAAGATAAGCCCCTGGACCTGGCTTTTGTTGACATGGCGAAAGCTTTTGATAGGGTCCCTCGATCCCTTATCTGGTGGTCAATGAGGAAACTAGGGATAGATGAATGGCTGGTGAGGGCTGTGCAAGCCATGTACAGAGATACCGTAAGGTTAGGGTTGGCAACATGTACACAGAAGAATTCAAAGTAGAGGTTTTAGGTCCACCAGGGTTCAGTACTCAGCCCCCTCCTATTTATCATAGTCCTCCAGGCAATTACGGAGGAATTCAAGACAGGTTGCCCCTGGGAGCTCCTCTACGCTGACGACCTTGCTCTAATTGCTGAGTCACTATCAGAACTGGAGGAGAAGTTCCAGGTGTGGAAGGAGGGTTTAGAATCGAGGGGCCTTAGAGTCAACCAAAGTACTAATAAGTAGGAAGGTAGACAATCCACAAATATCTTCAGGGAGATGGCCCTGCTCGATCTGTAGAAAAGGTGTAGGTAGAAACTCTATAAGATGTACCCAGTGTAAGCTATGGACACATAAGAGGTGCAGCAATGTCAAAGGTAGGCTAACTGGGAAGATAGTTTTTGTATGTGGCAGATGCTCGGGAGCATTAACCTCCGAAAATCTGCAGAAAACAACTTCCGTCACTTTCCAGGGGGAAAAACTAGAAGTAGTTGATAGCTTCCGTTATCTAGGTGACCAAGTCAGTAGTGGGGGTGGGTGTGCTGAAAGTGTAACTGCTAGAATAAGAATAGCCTGGGCAAAGTTTAGGGAGCTCTTACCTCTGCTGGTGACTAAAGGCCTCTCGCTCAGAGTAAAAGGCAGACTGTATGATGCATGTGTACGAACAGCCATGCTACATGGCAGTGAAACATGGGCTGTGACTGCTGAGGATATGCATAAGCTCGTGAGGAATGAAGCCAGTATGCTCCGATGGATGTGTAATGTCAGTGTACATACTCGACAGAGCGTTAGTACCTTGAGAGAAATGTTGTACCTAAGAAGCATCAGTTGTGGTGTGCAAGAGAGACGATTGCGCTGGTATGGTCATGTGGCGAGAATGGTTGAAGATAGGTGTGTGAGAAAGTGCCAATCCCTAGCAGTTGAGGGAACCCGTGGAAGAGGTAGACCCAGGAAAACCTGGGACGAGGTGGTGAAGCACGACCTTCAAACTTTAGGCCTCACTGAGGAAATGACCAGCGACCGAGACCTTTGGAAATATGCTGTACATGAGAAGACCAGGCAGGACAAGTGAGCCCAGCCCACTTATGTGTGCCTTTCCTCCCTTGGACACAAAGACATGTTGAGGCAAGCGAAGTCGATATAGAACCTCATCCGACGACAGGCACCCATGCCAACCCCCTTTGCTTGCGAAGACATGTTGGGGCAAGCGAAAGCGAAATCGAAATCGAATTGAACCAGCCAGGATCCCTGGTATGGTGGTACGTAAAAAGCACTATCCAACTCGTGGCCGATGCCAGCACCGCCTCGACTGGCTTCCGTGCCGGTGGCACATAAAATACACCAATCCGACTCGTGGCCGTTGCCAGCCTCACCTGGCACCTGTGCAGGTGGCACGTAAAAAGCACCCACTACACTCACAGAGTGGTTGGTGTTAGGAAGGGCATCCAGCTGTAGAAACATTGCCAGATAAGACTGGAGCCTGGTGCAGCCTTCTGGCTTCCCAGATCCCCGGTCGAACTGTCCAACCCATGCTAGCATGGAGAACGGACGTTAAACAATGATGATGATATATATACACACATACATATATATTTTAAAATTTAAATTTAAATTTAATTTTAAAATTTAAACTTTGTATGTTGGGTATGTCCCTCGTAGAATGCCAACAAAGTATGTTCGCTGCCTATGGCTACCTGGCATCATCCACAGTAACTGAACAATCATTACTGGATCTATGTCAGGAATTCTTCAGTGCACATTGAGTATAGTAGAAACAATGGATACAGAAAATAGAGTATACTGGAAACTTTATTTATCACAATGCTCATTTCAACACATCCTGCATCACTCCCTCATGGGTGAGAAACTATAAAATGAATTATGATGCCTCCTATGGTGCAGAAGCATCTCATCAGGTGATGTAAATTATTTTCTCATCATGTAAGTAATGTTTCACTCTTAATCTTAACTAGAGCATGTTGATAATAGTCATATCTAAAATACATTGAGAAGGAATGGCAAAGAATAGATTAAGTTCCTCAGCTATGAGTACAAACAGGAAGTAATTAAAAAAGAATACAATACAAAGAATAAGGGAAAAGAAAGCATGCAATTAATTAAAGTTTAACACACTATAAAGTGTGTCAGTGTCTGTCCAGTGCATCTGTAGACTAGCTACTGGTAATAAATCCTTTGATAGTTAGCCATCCTTGTCAAGCATGATGCTGTGGGCTAGACATATTTCTGGATGGTGGTAAGGTCATAACACTTAGTTGCTACTGGGCACACATCTAGATCCCAACATATGCCTATATACACATATATGTACACACACAAACCCATTTATACATGCATGTGTGCCATTTCACATACATACATAGATATATACATCAACAGGTGCATAGCTGCAAACACATCCACATGTACATAGATACATTTATATACATGCACACACACACACACACACACATACAGACACACATACATATATGTGCACATGTGAGGTCACATATGCACATATGCTTGATCATGCATTAATCATTATGTGAGTACACACTAGTACTACAACAAACAATTATGTACATGTTTGTACATACACATTATCATCATCATCATCATATAACGTCCATTTTCCATGCTGGTATGGGTTGGACGGTTTGACTGCGGTCTGGAGAGTCAGAAGCTGGATGCCCTTCCTAACGCCAACCACTCCGAGAGTGTAGTGGGTGCTTTTTACGTGCCACCGGCACAGGAGCCAGTCATGGGGTACTGGCATTGGCCATGTTCGGATGGTGCTTTTTATGTGCCACTGGTATGGGAGCCAGTCAGGGTGTACTGGCATCAGCCAAGTACGGATGCTACTGTTTACATATCACTGGCATGGGGTCAGTCAGGCAGTTCTTGTATTGATCACATTCAGATTGTGCTTTTTATGTGCCACTGGCATGGGAGCCGGACAGTAGGTACTGACATCGGCTATGTTTGGATGGTACTTTTTATGTGCCACTGGCATAGGAGCTAGTTGGGGGTACTGGCATCGACCATGTTCGGATGATGCATTTCATGTGCCACTGACATGGAAGCCAGTCAGGGGGCACTGGCTACAGCTACGATTTTGGTTTTACTTGACTCAACACGTCTTCTCAAGCATATCATATCGCTCGACACATCAAGGGTACTCTTAAATGGGCCAGACATGCAACACTGGCATTGGCCATGGTTGTAATCTCACTTTAGCTGCCAGGTCTTCTCAATCAAAGCATATCTCCAAAGGTCTCAGTCTCCTGTCATTGCCTCTGGGAAGCCCAATGTTCAAAGGTCATGTTTCATCACCTCATCCCATGTTTTCCTGGGTCTACCTCTTCTACAGGTTCCTTCCACAGTTAGGGAGTGGCACTTCCTCACACAGCTGTCCCCATCCATACATAATACATGAACATACCAGCGTGGTCATCTCTCTTGCACACCACATCTGATGCTTCTCATGTCCAACTTTTCTCTTAGGGTGCTTACACTTTGTTGTGTATGCGCACTGGCATTACACATCCAGCTGATCATACTAGCATCGTTTCTTTCAAGCCTACACATGTCCTCAGCAGTCATGGCCCATGTTTCACTGCCCTGTAGCATGGCTGTTTGCACACATGCATCATACAATCTACCTTCCATCCTGAGTGAGAGGCCCTTAGTTGCCAGCAGAGCAATCACCTCCACTACAGACTTGGTTGCTTAGGTACTGAAAGCTATTAACTACTTCTAGTTTTTCCCCCTGGCATGTGATGGAATCTGTTTTCTGTACATCTTCAGTGTTTTTGCTTCTGTACATCCCATTCATTCTCCACATTCAGCAGTCTTTCATAATAGCATCTCCAATCCTCTTTCTTTGCGGAATCATTAAACACGAGGGCACCATCATCCATGCGGACACATTTCTCTCCTATGACATCATGGTTTTCTCTCATACACTGTCTTGCAATCCGAAATACTTCAGTTCTTTGGTCATCACATTGCTGAACATTGGCAAACTTCTTTTCTGTTACTTCCTTGGCTATATAATCCTGTCTCCTAGCTTCCCTTTTTGCTATCTGATACATTCTCTTGCTACCTCCACACATACATGCATAGTCATCTGCTCCACTGAATGTGGCTATGTATACTTTTGACCTCACGTATATATGTATATGTACATGTGTTTTTATAGAGAGACACACATCATATACATGTCCATATATATATATAGAGAGAGAAAAACACACACATACTTTTAGATACAAACATATGCATGTGCACACACATTTAGACTCATGCAGACACGCATATACATACACCTTTACATTCATTTAAACACACACATACATGTACATATACACATATTCATTCATCTACGCACATATACGTCAGCACTTTCAGATTAGGTTACATTCCACGGTGTGTCCAGTGAAACACCACAGTTGGGTGAAACAATGAAACAGTAAGGCAATTGTTGCAGCATGAGTCATGACACTCCCTGCGAGAAGAGACTTGATCAAACGACTATAAATAGTAGTGGTCTGAGTGAGAGACAGAGTGGGCATTAATTGCAGGAAGTCGTAAGGTGTTGTTTTGATAGTTTGTCAGAATATCATTTGCTAGTTTGTGGAGAGTTCGTGGAGAGTTTGTTGGATTGTTACATTGTTGTTACTCTATTTCGTTATATGTTTTGTTATAGTGCAAAAAAGTATCGTCGTAAATATTGGTAATACAACAATATTGGTGACAAGGATTCGAAGCTCAGACAGGTCAGTTAACAAATTTTTGTGATACAAAGTTGTTAATGATGGAAGACTTATTAGCTTCCATAATATAGTTGCAAAAACAGCAACAGGAGTTGCAGAAACAACTACTTCAGCAACAAGAGAAACAACAACAGTTAATACAGCTATGTCTGAAGAAGTCCAGAAATACTATAAGTTTGTTTTTCCCCAGATGGCATATTGAACTCTATATCAGAATACAGTTATGACCCAGTGGAGGGTATAACGTCTGCAGTATACTTTAGAAGATACAAAATCTTCAGGGAAGATTGCAAGTTGTGGACAGACAATGAAAAAGTAAGACTATTATTACATAAATTAGTGCTGGCTGAACATGAAAAATATTATAATTTCATACAACCCCAAAAATCTAGAGAAATTTGTTTCCAGGAAACAGTCGAACTACTATCAAAGATAGTAGTTTGACTATTTAACACTTGATGGGAGTGTTGGAATCTAGTTAAAAAAGAGGATGAAGACTTTGTCATGTATGCTAGGACTGTAAACCAAATGTGCGAAAGGTTTAAATTGTTAGAACTCCTGATATGTTTAAGTGCCTCATTTTTGTGCAAGGGCTTACAGCAAACAAAGATGCAGAGATATGTGCAAGAATTTTCACAAAACTTGAACAAGCAGACCAAAGTTTAACTCTGCAGACAGTTGTGGAGGAGTGTCAAAGAATAGTAAACTTACATCAGGATGTAAAGAAAATTGAAGAGAGGAATTCTCACAAGTACAAGCATGTTGACTGGGAAGGTATAAACAAAAAAAAAATGTCAAGACCAAACCAATGCTATGGCTGTGGAGCCCTACATTTCAGCAGGATGTAAAGAAAATTGAAGAGAAGGAATTCTCACAAGTACAAGCATGTCGACTGGGAAGGTATAAACAAAAAAAATGTCAAGACCAAACCAATGCTATGGCTGTGGAGCCCTACATTTCAGGAAGGATTGTCCTTTCAAAACATAAAAATGTTACAGTTGCCAAAAAGTAGGACATAAGAACTCACATTGCAGAGCAAAGTTAGGAAAGTCAAACATAATAATTCTAAAGTTTTCTCAATGGAAGGTAGAAGCGATACCAAAAAGAAATGCTCTAAGCTTCTAACAGGGAATCTGCACAGAGGACTATATAAATAAAATAGATTGCCATTTGGTCTGAAGGTCACACCTGCAATATTTCAGCAGGTTATGGATGTGATGTTGGTGAACTGTCAATTTGCAATTTCATATCTCAGTGATGTATTAATCAAAAGTGAATCTCGTGATCAGCATATTGAACATGTGAAGTATATTTTTCAAAAAATAAGAGATTACCGTTTGACACTCAATGAGGAAAAATGTGAATTCTTTTTTAAATATCTAAGACAAACGAAAGATAAAAATGGAAGATGACCTGATGCAAGTAAAAATAAGCCTCCCCCAACTAACATAGTGACAATACAAGCTTTTCTTGGCCTAGCAAACTATTATCAAAATTACATACCAAACATGTATGAATTGAGAGCTCCACTTAATAATTTGTTGAAGAAAGACGCCAAATGGAATTGGTCAAATAATTGTTAAAAGGTATTTCAGGATATTAAAAAAAATATTAATTTTGGATTTGTTGCTGGTTCATTTTGATCCTGCAGCAGAGATTGTAGTAGCTTCTAATGCTTCTGAATATGGTGTAGGAGTAGTTCTGCTACACAAATATAGACAGTAACATGAAGGTGGTGGTTCATGCCCCATGTGCTCTGATTGCAGCAGAAAAAAAAAACAGTCCGATAGAGAAAGAAACTCTAGCGATTATTTTTGTCATAACGTACATGCAGTCTTTGGTTATATTCTCTTCTATTGGTGGTTTTACTCGAAGGAGATATTTGCAAAGTGTTGTATTACTTTTGAATACTGTCTTGATGTCATATGGGCCGCATATCTTTTGTATCTTTTTGGAGAGGCCTTTCACATAGGGTAGACAGACTGTAGACAGTTTATTGGTTTCCTCGTCTCTTTTCTTCATAATTGGAGTAGATTGGAGTAGATAGTATGTTTTTGGGGTAGTTGTTGCTTAATTGATTGTTACTGTGCTTGATCATTTCTTCATGATGGGTATCATGATTGCTACTTATATTTTTTGCTCGATATCTTAGGCACTGAGCAATTCCTCTCTTTACACTGTATGGATGGTGGGAATTGAAGTTACGGTATCGTCCAGTGAAGGTCATCTTGTGGTATACGGATGTCCTGAATCCATACTTGGTGCGTGTTATTAATATGTCCAGGAATGCTAGCTGATTGTCTTTTTACTTTTCCATTGTGAACAGTATTCATGGCTTTATTGAGTTCACATGATGTAACAGCACTTGGACATCTGTGTCATCAACATAGCGCAGCCATAGGGTTGGTTCTAGCAATGTTGATCCCAAAGCCAAATTCTCAAAGTATTCCATGTATATATTGGCTATTACCGGTGATAATGGCGAACCCATAGCTAAACCCTCCTCTTGTCGATATATATCAGTGTCCATACTGAAATAGGTAATTTCTACACAGAAGGTCGACATTTCCATCAAGTTTCTTATTGGTATACTAGTGCATTCTTTTAGATAGGTGTCTGTCACTAGTTTTTCTTGAATCACCAATGGTGCTTCACCAGTTGGGACTTTGGTGAACAGGATTATCACATCTAGACACACCATCTGGTTGGATTCAATGGGCATATCCTTGATCAATTCTGTGAAGTGGGTGGAATTCTTCACGTACGATGTTGACTTTCTTGCTAATGGACTGACTATATCCACAAGGAAGCGGCTCAGTGGATGACATGCTGAATCTCTACAGCTCACTATAGGTCTCAATGGAATACCATCCTTGTGAGTCTTAGGAAGACCGTACATGTGTGGTAGTTTACTGTGGTGTTGAGTCAGTTGTCTGTACTTCATCATCATCATCATCATCATCTTGTTATTGATCAAGATCTGTGAACTTCCTCTCTGTTTTCAAAGTAGGGTCTTTCTTTACTTTGCTGTAGCTACCATCACTTATAAGACTTGCCAATTTTTCTGAGCAGTCAGACTTGTTCATCACCACTGTAAGTATTATGATGGAATTGTCACTCTGATAGTGAACTTTTCTTCCTTAGTGATGTTTGATTTGGCAAGTTTCACTTTTTCCAGTACCTGTCTCACTTGACACCTAAGTTGGTATCTTTACGGTTATCTCTTCAATCGGGGCTATTATGTCCAAGTATGGAATTCACTTGATGGTTGTCGCAAAGTTGAGACCTTTGTTCAGTACTGCTTCTTCAGAGCTTTCTAGGTGTCGGCTACTAACATTAATTACTGCTTTCACATGTGGGTGATGGATTTCAGTCTTCATTCTCTGACCTTTGAGTTTCATAAACTTCTTAATCTGGTGTGTCTTCATCATTTCAGATTCTTTCATGTACGACTTTACCAGATCTTGTTGGATTCTCTTTCTATCATCATCTCTGGTTATTTTCCTACGTAAGGAAGATAAACTCTCTTTGATTTTGTTATTTAGTTGATGTCTTTTCCAACGGTTGTAATGGATCCTCTCACGGATGAGGGCATGTCCTGCCCTTTCTGCTACTCTTCTAGCTTTATATGAATCCACTGGTGTCATTATATTCAAGCCAGGTGATATTAGCTTTGAGTCTCTACATCTACACAAGAAAGTTAGATGGTTTGAAAGACGAGCTAGTTTTTGATGAAGTTTGTCTATATGTCTCCATTGAAGTCTAATGTTGACTCCATACTGATTAGATGATACAGTTCTATATTTAAGAGATGAGAAATTATGTACATTATTTACATTTGATTGATATTTGTCCTCATCTTGTTTGTTGTTAACACAACGTTTTGGCTGATATACCTACCAGCCTTCATCAGGTGTCTTGGGGAAATTCGATGTTGTTATTATTATTATTATTATTGAGAGAGCATTGCATGCCTTGAAAGTGACACTGGGGTAAAATATACGGAGCCCAGTATACCCATCATGACTACCCGTCTGATAAGGGTACACCAGGCACATGCATCACAACCATATGTGCACGACATGGTGATCTCATATCACGATAAACAGCGCATGACCTTGCAGGTGGGGCCCAGTTAGAACTTTTTTCAAGTTGAGTAGCCCATCCCGCTCAAAAGGTCCCTGAATAAGGATTGTATAAAGATGTTGAACGAACCACCCATGTTTCCAAAGGTGAATTATCCAAACCTCTAAGAATTCCTTTCAACACACACGGCTATGATGCTCCCCCCACTACTTCTGCTCGTGATCAGAGATGCATATATCGTCAGCCACTAAGGGATATGGTCAACTGGTTAAGGTCAAACAACTGACAAGCAAATCTGTGGTATTGAGCAGAATATTTGCTGTTAGCCCATCTTTTATACCAAGACAAAACAATGTACATGATAACACTTCCAATCAGTTAATATCAGAAGCCATGAGCGCCACTGTCTGGTACTGCATCAGGGCATTTATTATTATTATTCGGTAGTTTTATTTTTATAGCGTGCTTTCACTTCACTACTGAGCGCAGCTCTGTGTGCCTTGGGTATGTGCTGTTTATTATTATTATTATTATTATTATTATTATTATTCACTCCATAATTGCCTACAGACATATGGTGTAGTGATTAAGAGCACAGGTTATTAACCCCAAGATTCTGAGTTCGATTCCAGGCAGTGACCTGAAAAACGTGTTAACAACAAACAAGATGAGGACAAATATCCATCTAATGTAAATAATGTACATAATTCTTCATCTCTTAAATATAGAACTGAATCAAGCACATGTTTAATCTTTTAGTGAGCTTAAAGGCCACTAATTTAATAAAATATCCGGTAATCCTTTGATAGCAGTAAGAGTTAATCCAATGAAAAACAACAATTCATATGAGTTTTGAGGCCTTCGTGTACATGGTATGTTTATTCCAATCCGGGAGGAGAGTATTCATACGCAGCTTGAATATTTAACATCTTACAGAACAGAATGAAGTTAAACAAGAAAAGGTTTTCATCTTGCCGCCTTCCATGACTGGTATAGTGGATTCCACTCAATTCAAAGCGACGTGGGTAGTCTAGTAGCAGAGAGGGAAATGATGCAATTAGCAGCAAGCTGCTTGGTGAGAAAAGAGGCTGCTCTTGGCTCTGCCTGTCTTTTTATCCCTCTCTCACGAGCGCCACCTCGTTAACGATGTGACCAGGGGAGATAACTCCAGATGATCCACGGTCAGGCATGGATTCAACTACAGCTGCCTACCCTACCACCGAAAGTCAAATGGGCAAGCAGAATGATTCATAGATACTTTCAAGTGAGTGCTAAAAAAAACAGAAATGAGTTAAGAAATGACAAACCACTAACTAAATTCTTAAGGGTGTACAGAATAATGCCCAATCCAGATACAAGTTCAGGCAAGTCACCAGCAGAGCTAATGTTCACTCAAAGGATTAAATGTATTTTCGACTAATTGTTGCCAAAGGAAAAAACAGAGAAAATAAAAAATACTCTCATGAGGAATTACAGAGAGTGCTTCGTGAGACCACTGCCGAGACGCTTCTGGAAAAAAAACAGAAAAGCCATTGGCAAACCAATTATAGCAGCGACTCCATCAATTCCTAGGGATATCTGAAGAAGGAATTTTTGTTCTGAAATATCATATCAGACTATGGATGATTAAATTACAACAGTGATTATAGTCCATTGTTTGTATTATAAGTGTATTGTTGTGCCATTCAAAACATTTTATTCTTTAAAAAAAATTCAACTAAACATTTTGATGTTGGAGACAAAGTCCATTTCAAAGTATACAAGAATGGTAAAGAGGGTTGGTAGGATAGTGTAGTGACTAAAAGAATTGGAAACAAGATATATTTAATAAAAGGCCAACGATGGAAGCATAAATAACACCTAAATCAATTAAAAACCAGACATACAGAAGAAAGGAAGGAAGCTCCAATGGAAGTGTTTTATGACATGTGTGATGTGCCAGCACCGAAAGATTGAGCCTAGAAGGAGCAGTAACAGAAAACATAAACAGACTGAACTAATAATTCCTAAGCAGAAAAGGTAGTGAACTCCTTAGAGAAGCAAAATTTCAAAAAGGGAGAAGTGCTCGAAAGAAAGAGAAAAAATAATGATAAAATAAATTTCATTTCCTACAGAAGTTGGAATCTCAAAATGGAAGATGTTGTGGCGAAAGTCATGACACCTCCGCAAGAATAAACTTTACCGAACGACTATAAATAGTAGCGGTCTGAGTGAGAGACAGAGTAAACATTAATCGCAGGAAGTTGTAATGTGGCATTTTGGTAGTTTATCGGAATATCGTTTGTTGGTTTGTGTATAGTTAGTGGAAAGTGTGTGTTAAGTGTAACCAATCTCCCAAAAGCATTCCAAAACCCTTTCACAACAAGAATTCCCTGTGGTGTCTATGGTAGTACTCCTTTGGAATCATTCACAAGGAAATCATCATTCAAGATGGTCAACAAAGTTTCTGTTATTAGTGGGATAAAAACAATATAAGATGTGAATGGCCCATTCCTAACAGAAATAGAAAAAAGCAGCACTGCATTAACAGTAACATTTAACTGGCTCAACTCAACCACTTAGAAACTGCTGTCAAAGCCAAACATTCTCACAAAAAGAATCACATTATATTTCCCCTTGACAACGTGAGACCATATGTTGAACGATGGTTAATGCAAACAATCAAAGACAAAAGATGGGAGCTACTTGATACCCCACCATATTCTACAGACTATCATGGCAATCATTCACTAATGGGTAGGCAGGTAAAGTCTGCAATGATTTGGATGATCTTGTCACTGACATCAATGAATGGACTGCGTCCAAAGATTGTCATTTTCTTTTTAATTTTATGGAATTGACCATTTGCTAATCAAATGGGAAGAAGTTATTGAAGTAGATGGCAGCTACACTCCAGAATAATCATTTAAACACATTTTAACTGTACTTTGGTGTTTTATTTTCAAACAAATTTAGAATAAACCAATGGTCATTAATTATGCACCAACCTCATATATATATATAATATATATATATAAGTGTGTGTGTGTGTGTGTGTGTATATACGAGGGGGTACTGTAAAGTTCCAGGCTTTAAGGGTAGCTTGAAAGGCCTGGTTGGAGGCCCAACCTTCTGAGTGCTTTTACAGGGATTAGAAAAACTGAAACCACTGCAGTAAGTGTGTGAATCTGAGAAAGGAATATGTTGAATAAAATCATAATTAACTGATCCTCCTGTATTTTCTTTCATCCAAAGCCAGGAACTTTTCAGCAACCTCATATGTGTGTATGTGTGTGCATATATATATATATATATATATATATATATATATATATATATATATATATATATATATATGTTGGCAAGAATTATATAATTTAGTAAAACTGATGAAAAGTGTACCGTGAACTTGCTGGAGGGACTGGAAAATCTGTTTCAAATATAGTCCTTCTTCAGGGAAAAGTTGACAAGAGAGAAATTAATGAAAAACAACAAAGTTTTACACCTTCTAAGGTGTATCAGTCTGCAACTGATAAATAACACAGAACCACAAAAGCTTTACGTGTGAACAAGAAGTGGTTGGAAAAACAGGGTTAGAGAATTAGAAGGAAAGCGGAATGGAATGAAGAGAAGAGAGTGAAGTTAAGAGTGAGGTGAATGGAAAAGATGAGGTGCAAATAGGATAAGAAATGGTTTAATGAACTACAAGGAGGTGTAGGAATAGAATGAAAATCATACATTTAAATCTGTTGGTGACATAGTACCAAGTCCAAATATGAAATGCCGTTCTCTCTGTTTCCTTCAAAATGTGGATTTATGGTGTGTGCAGATACCTCACACTAAATAATGGAGTGGCCTGTAGTGTTGAAGCAGAGTTATCAATATAGTGACCATACAGCTTTGGGATAGATCTGGTGAACTGGGCAATTATTTGCTCTTCAATGTGGCCTATAAAAAAGTTGGTATAATTGTGGCCTAACCTAGTTTCCTTAGCGACTCTGTTGATATGTTTGTAAAATATGCCAGAGGGAAAAAACACAATTAAGGGTTAGTATAAACTTGGCTGGGCAGAAGAGTGTAGTGGTGCTAAGTACAGGTTGGAGGCAATGGTCTAGTAAGTATTTAAGAGCTGATAGGCTATCGTTGTTGAGGATGATAGTATAATGTTGATTGTGAAAAGGCGTAAAACTCTACTGTCTCTCATTAATTTCTCTTGTGTCACTTTTATCTGAAAAACTCTGCTCAAAATGTTTGTGTGTGTGCGTGTGTGATTTAGTTATAAGGATTCATTAGAATCAAGGTGCATCAACACCAGAAATGGCTAACTACAATAACATAGAGCTCACAGTGAAGTAAACAAGATTGACTATATTGAATGTTAGTGGGATACTGTAGATATGCAAGTACAAAATTCAGTTTAAACCACCCATTCAACTCTGGGGTTGGTCCTTGGTATGACGCAGGTATAAAAAAATGAACACAAACAGCATTTAAAATTTATGACAATAGGTTCAATTAACTGAACATGAATTATATGCTTAACATATAGCTATAGATCTAAGGAAATTTCATTTCCTCAAAATACTAGGTATAGAACCAGTGTTTCTTTGAATGTAGCCATCCCTTTGTGAGGTTTAATATATCCTCTTGTCAGGTCAGGTCTGTTGTATGCAGCATCGGATCCTACTACTGGTAAACTGTAAACCAGTACAACCTGTGTCAGTGGGGTAGAAAGGGCTCCTTAGCCGTAGTGAAGGCAACCTATCTAGGGAGATAACCTTACAATAAATCACTCAGCCCGTAGCTTAGAAGTACTGGGTTGACGTCCAGCGGGAACAGCTTTGTTTCATGGAGGAGGAAAGATCTTCTTTAGTACTTGGTTGTACAATGCTTTCCAATGTGTGTAGTAGTGGTGCGCGCACACATTATTAGCCATTTGAAAAGACTATGGAATTTACAATTAACTGCACCAGGGTTCCTCTTCCCCAGGGAACCAGACCTAATGGTATACCTGCGGATGTAGGTCCAGCCCCTGCTTTGCCGGGTCCTGTCTCTGATCATGTTGCACCTCCAAGGGCATCCATTGACGGTGATGCCCTCAATCTTAACAGACGGGTATCACCTGATGGAGAAGAGTCAGCCCCCAACCAAACAACACCAAACAAACACCTCATCAGCTGTAAAAATCATACGATACTCAGCACCCTCAATGCCCGCACCCTCGCCTCTCTTCGCCGTCTAGAAGAACTTGGTGCAAATGCAGAATCACATGGCATTGATATAATAGCTGTCCAAGAACACCGATTTTACCACCCTGACAACATCCTCAAATACCATCAAGTCGGTTCTTATCAACTTGTAACCTCCTCAGCATCAAAGAATACTGTTAATTCAACAGTTGGAGGTATCGGATTTCTACTTTCATCAAAGGCTAGTGATACTCTCTTGAGTATAGAGTCAATCTCACCTAGAATTATGGTGCTTGAGATAGATGGAAACCCAAAAACAACATTGGTATGTGTGTATAGCCCACATAATTCGTCTGTGGCAGACGAAATTGAAAATTTCTATACAACCCTTCGTTCAACCATTGAGCAAGTACCTCTCCATAATTTTCTGGTTATAGCTGGTGATCTGAATGCTAGACTAGGACCCGATGAGACCAAGTTTACTTTCAACTCTAAAACCAATCGGAACGGAGAAATGCTCAAAGACTTCTTGGAGGAATTTAATCTCTACACCTCCAACAATTCTTTTATGAAACCAAAAGGTCAACTTTGGACATTTGAGTCCCCACTTGGTGATAGGGCACAAATTGACTACCTCATCTTTCGAAAGAAATGGCGCAATAGTGTTAAGGACTCGAGATCCTACTCATCCTTTAGTTCTGTCGGCTCTGACCACAGAATTGTATCAGCTACCGTTAAGCTTAGTCTTCGCTCATCCAAAAAAACTAAGCCTCACCCGATCAAAATGATCGACTGGGAGGAAGTCTTATCTAACCCCGATATGTCCAAACAATTTACTATTGAGGTCTATAACAAATTTCAATCTCTGTCTACTTCTGAAATAGATGCTGAGAACATTGAGGAAGTATACAGCAGCCTCATCAAATCAACAGAGGAAGTTGCACTGGCTGCTCTTCCCAAAAGGAAGAGTAGGGGCCAGAGCAAACCTTCTAATTCCCCAAATGTCATCGAAGCCAGAAACCATCTAAAGTCTATATCACTAGCTTACCACCGTTCTCCATCCCAGTCACTGAAGATCCAACTCATAGCTGCCAGGAAGAATCTTGATGAGGCTTACTTGAACGCCGAGGTCGAATTTATCAATGGCAAAATTAGTAAACTATCGAAAGAGCACATTAGTAAAAAACACCATCTCGCCTGGAAATCCATCAAAGACCTATCAGGCAAAAATTCTGGGTCATCAATTAGAATTAAAGGGGGATCAGCTAAGAAGTGTTTAGAAAATTGGTCAACCCATTTTAAAAACCTCCTTGGGAAGAATGCCAAAATCCCTGATAACCCCACTCTCCCAAGTGTGCCTATATCAGACACGCTGGACATCAACACCTCCCCTTTTACCATATTTGAACTAACAGCAGCCACCAAGCAACTAAAAGCCTCGAAAGCATTTGGTCCCGACAACATTCCGGCTGTGATTTGGAAGGATGATAGATTTCACACACTTTTGCTTAACCTCTGCAACCACACACTTTCCACCTTTGTCGCTCCAAAGATTTGGCACCAGTCTCAAATCATTCCAATACCCAAAAAAGGCGATTTGTCCCTCGTCACCAACTACAGGGGCATATCTCTAATGTCAATTGCTGCAAAACTGTACAACAAACTGATCCTAAATCGTCTTGTCCTTTTTGTTGAACCTTTGCTCCGAAAGAACCAAAATGGATTCAGACATGGGCGCTCAACGCTGAGCCAGATACTATGCCTGCGCAGACTTATTGAAGAATCAAAAGCATTTAATCGCGATCTTGCAATGGTATTTGTAGACTTTTCTAAAGCGTTCGATTCTGTAGATAGGTGCAAGATGTTTGAAATCCTTAAGCTCTATGGGATACCAGACAAAATTATTTCTGCCATCAAGGTCCTCTACACAGATACGTCTTCAACCATCTTAACCCCTGATGGAGAAACATCATCTTTCTCGATCGAGGCCGGAATACTGCAGGGAGACACACTCGCCCCATTTCTTTTCATCATTGTTGTTGATTATGTGCTACGTATGTCAGTTGATACCATCTCTGGCAAGGGCTTTGAAATAAAACCAAGAAGAAGTTCCAGACACCCAGCTGAGTACTTGACAGACACTGACTTTGCTGACGACATCGCTCTTATCAGTGATTCTCTCTCCAATGCCCAGTCTCTTTTACAATCTCTTGAACAAGCCTCAAATTGTGTAGGTCTTTACCTTAATGAGACCAAAACTGAATACATAAACAAGTGCCTGTCCAACAGTGATTGTATCATCCACACTCTCAACAGTGCACCTTTAAATATGGTTTCTGATTATAAATATCTTGGGTCATACATATCATCATCTGGAAAAGACTTTCTAACTAGAAAGGGTATGGCCTGGTCAGCCTGTAATGACATGCATAAGATCTGGTCATCAAATCTAAGTAGAGACTTCAAACTTGAAATATTCAAAGCCACAGTCGAACCAATCCTACTATATGGCTCAGAAACCTGGACGTTATCAAAGAAGCTTGAGAGGCGGTTGGATGGAACCTACACTCGCCTCCTTATGAGAGCTCAAAATCTCTCGTGGAGGCGCCATCCAACTAAAATGCAAATATATGGGAAATTACCACCTGTGTCATCTCTTGTGAAGGGTAGGAGAGTCCAGTTTGCTGGACATTGTTGTAGAGCTGAAAAAGAAGTAATTTCTACTCTTCTCCTCTGGAAGCCATCTACTCGCAACACCAGAGGGCGCACACTCTCCTACCCTGATGTAATCTCCAGGGATACAGGCATCCAGCAACAGGACCTCCGTAATGCTATGATGGACCGTGAAGTCTGGCGCAACATGGTAAATTCCATTGTCTCGACCACGGTCGAACAATGATGAATGATGATAATATCCTCTAAGTCATTGCTACTCAAAGTGGTGGTCCGTGGACTGGTGCCAGTCCACGAGCCATCAGCTGCTGGTACGCGGAGAGTGTCTACGAAAGAAACATTATAAAATACTTTTGTAATATTGTATTATTTGTTTACAATATAAATAAAATTTTAAAAATTGTCAAGTTTCCTTATATTCATTATATATAGTGTTTCCAGTATAAATTAATATTACTATGAAATATTACTGGTCCCTGGCACATTGAAAAATATGCTGCCAGTACGTCACATCAAATAGTTTGATAAGCACTGCTCTAAGCAACTATCAGTCTGTCTGTCTATCTATCTATTTATCCCTCTCTCTATATATATATATATTTACTCTTTTATTTGTTTCAGTCATTTGACTGTGGCCATGCTGGAGCACCGCCTTTAGTCGAGCAAATCGATCCCAGGACTTATTCTTTGTAAGCCTAGTACTTATTCTATCGGTCTCTTTTGCTGAACTGCTAAGTTACGGGGATGTTAACACACCAGCATCGGTTGTCAAGCGATGTTGGGGGGACAAACACAGACACACAAACATATACACACACATACATACACATATACGACGGGCTTCTTTCAGTTTCCATCTACCAAATCCACTTACAAGGCTTTGGTCGGCCCGAGGCTATAGTAGAAGACACTTGCCCAAGGTGCCACGCAGTGGGACTGAACCCGGAACCATGTGGTTCGTAAACAAGCTACTTACCACACAGCCACTCCTACGCCTATATATATACATATATTACAGAGATTTACTTGCAGAGCAAGTGACCTGATCTGAGATCGTGTGCTGGAATGAAAACAATTGTAGCATGGAAGGTGTTTATAAGCCATTAAAGAAACACACAAAAACCATTAGATTCACTTCAACATTTAAATTTAATTTGCCAAAATATTTTCATCGCTTTCAGACCGCAACCTGTTCACTGACAAAATTCCATGCTGCATCTGAGAAAGTAACAGTTAGTTCATGATATATATGCATGTATGTTTTTATGTATGTATGTGTGTACATGTATGTGCATATGCATATGTGTACATGCGTATGCATTAGTGCATGCCTATACGCATGTATGTATGTACGTTTGTAATTATGTATGTACGTGAGTATTTAGGTGTGTAGACGTGTCTGTGTGTGTGTACATGTGAATGTATGTTTATGTATTGATATGTGTCTGTTCAAGTTGTATACATGACTGTTACTTTGTTGAAGGTTGTATACATACATATACATACATATGCATATACATATAGACACACACATATGTGTGTGTATGTGCATTTGTCCTTCTCACCACCGTCTACACTACAAACTAACAAAATGCTGAGTAATTAATAGCGACAGTGTCCCTCTGTTTACCATTTTACAGCCACTTTATATGGGATTAGGGTCAATGGGGATTATGCATCTTTGCCAGATCATCACAAGATAAAAGCAGTTAAGGTGGAATCTATTTACCCAGACACCTCTATTTCACTACTCATTGATTGTTGTTCTCCTTGAAGGCACACACCTTGTTAACATCCCAATGCACTCTTTTACCTACACAGACATGCCTGGGCTTAGATTCTTTTTGTGAAACCTACTGCACATACTCAAGACATGATTGAGACTTTACATCTCCTTTCCTGCAGAGTCTACACACTCTGTTTGACTGAGTTTTATTGATCTTTACTTGTGCCACATTCATCCTAATGGTTTGTTCCTGAGCAACTATAATTTTCCCTTTGGTCCCCTGTTTCAGGTTCCTCACTATCAACCAAAGCCACTGTACTTTACTTCCAAAACCCTTAGTTTGTTGCATGAATTGGCCATGTAATTTCATTTCTTTCCATTTGCTTGTCATGTCAGTTATGTGAGTTCAAATTTTGTTGGGGTTGACCTTGTCTTTCATACTTATGGGGGTGATGAAATAAGTACCAGTCAAGCACTGGAGGTCAATGCCATTGACTTGCTCCTTCCTTCAAAACTGCTGGCATAGTGCCAAAATTTGAAGTTCTTCTTCTTCTTATTATTATTATTTTATCATGAATGATATAGTGTAAAATATTACTAGCAGTATTAGCAATCATATTTACCCATAGACTTTTGTATGTATTCTTCTATAAATATTTGTCATTGACAGAAGTTTTATGTTGTTATCATTTGTTCAGAACAGTTAGCCAAGTGAATGAACATTTAAGAGAACCTAGATTTGATTAGCTTTGCTTTTTTTTTTTTTTTTTTTGTTGACAACATAGTTTACCATGTAAAACAATGGGTGAAAATGTGTGGTAAAGTGTAAATAGTGAACACTTGTATCCATGTGGCAGTTTCGTCTGTTAATTAAAATTTAATGTTCTGGCAGTGGCTGTAGTTGAGTGGGAGAAAGAGTGAACTAGTCAATGGGATGAAGCTCTGATTCAGCATGATTCACTAAGTGTGGATCAGGTGGTTAGGATGTTACTTTTTTGTCTTACATTCTTGTTCTGGTTGTTGAAGAGGGAGACCCAGGAAGACATGGAACAAAGTTTTGATGGCTAATCTCAAAACGCTGAATCTTATGAAGTAATGGTACCACATAAAAAGCACTAGTAATGGTGCCACATAAAAAGTATGCAGTATACTGTAGAGTGGTTGGTGTTAGGAAGGACATCCAGTCACAGAAACCAAGCCAAAACAGACTGTGGGACCTGGTGCAGCCCCTGGCCATGTCAATTTCTGTCAAGCCATCCAATCCATGCCAGCATGGAAAATGGATGTTAAATGATGATGATTTGAGTAGGATTTGATTTGAGGAAAATAACACTAGCTATAATGAGAATTTTTAAAGGTTTTATTTTTGAAGGAACATGCACAGTCTCTGTGTATGCTGTTAACTAAACAAACTGAATTAGATACAATGACGAAACTAATGATGTGGCACAATGTGAGCTTGTAGCCTTTAAAACTATGGCCTAAGTTCTTGGATTGGATATGTAATGTATTGAAGTGCATACCACCTTCATCCAAATGCACACAGAACTTCATTCTTCTTCTAGTACTTCATTGACTGCCTTACTTACACTTACCCTGTACCATCCACTTAACTCATTTTTGCAAAATCAACATTTCCTTGAAACACTTTTTCAGCTGGAAGCCTTAAGTATTATTACCCTTTGTCCAGTTATCCCTGAATTCCAGTGTCAAAGAAGGTTAACAACCTAAAGGAAATTGTTTTCTCTTATATTGGGTTGAGAAATAATTCTCAAGCGTTTTTTCAAATCTATTTTTAAAAAAAAGACTACAACAAATTAATCAATAATGTACAGTCTGTTGTTGTTTATGATTTCCTCCCATTGTCCAACAAGTCTTTTGATGCCTCAGCAATAGAAATCTCCCGCTCTTGACTTCAAAGAATTTGTCCAACCAAGTTTTCAATTCCACGTTATTATTGAACAATACACCACACAAAGTGTTTGAAAGCAGTTGAAAGAGATGAAAATCTGATGGCGCCAAGTCTAAAGGAGTATGGTGGATGAGACAGCACATCCCATTGTGGCTTTGGGCATATTGGTAATGTGAGAAAATCGCAGCTTATTTCATATTGGTGGTGTGAGGATGGGCATTGTCATGTTGCAGAAGAATGCCATTTCACTTAGCTGGTCTTTTTTGCTGAATTGCTTCATTGAGTTGGTGCAGTTGTTGAATGTAGAGCTCTGCAATGAGTGCTTGGTTGCACTCAAGCAGTTTGTAATGAATTGTGCCTTCCCAGTCTGACCATACACACAACATGGTCTTTTGAGGATGAAGGTCTTGTTTTGCTCACGGAGTAGCTTGTTTGTCAAGGCTGAGCCATTCTTTTCGCTGCTTCATATTGACGCAAAGGCACCAGTTTTCATTGCTAGTGACAATGTGGTAAAGAAAACACTGAGCAATGTCAATCAAGCAAACTGCCGGCGATTGTGGAGTGTTGGTTTTAGTTGTTTTCATCTAAAGTGTGTGGCACCCAAGTGCCATGTTTCTGAACCTTGCCCATTGAGTGAAGGTGATTCACCAAAGGTTTTCGATCACAATTCACCTGCTCTACCAATTCTCTGGTCGTTTGACATGGATTTTCATGAAGAAGTTGATTCAATCATTCTTCATTGAACCCAATTGGTTGACTAGTGTGTGATCCATTCTTGAGGTCAAAATTCCCAATTTTGAAGCACGGAAACCAATGGTGGCTGGTACTTTGAGGCATTGCTCCTTTTCCATACACAGCACAAATCTCACGAGCAGCTTCAGTGGCCTTAACACTTAGATTAAATGCAAAAAGCAAATGGTGTTGAAAATACTCAGTTTTGTCCACTTGACATTCCATTTTATTGATCTGGAAATACACAAAAATCAAAACACTTTCTTGTAGAGCAAAAAATTCCCTTTTAAATAACATGAAACATTTTGCCAATGAGTTTTATTTCTGTGTGCCCTTTTAAATTTGAAAAAAAAATGCTCTTGAATTATTCCTCAATCCAGTAATTCCATTCACATCTAAGGCATTTCACAAGAATATTAAATTGACTCCACTATATGACAGGTAGTTTATTTAATTTATCTCAGAAGGCTGCTGAAAAGAAAAGTTGACTTCAGGAGAATTTGAACTCAGAAATAAGGGAGTGTAATTAAATGACATGGACACTGACCTGTGATTCATTGCTTTTGAAAATCAACGTCATAGATGTGTGTGTGTGTGCGCGCACACACACACACACACATATATATTTACATACACAAATATACCTTATTTACACATACACATTGTATAAATTATTATTCTATGTAACTCTTACTAAGTATGTTGAGTGCCTTTTTCTTTCATTTGTCCACTCACTGAACTCATAAGACTTATTTTATAGTTATACATATAAAAACCAGCTTTTAGTCAAGAAGGAAAATGTGCAACATGGTATCATGAACGGTTTACCAACATATCATAAATCAAATATTTCATTGTTAATGACATTAATAACTACCTTATTCTCTAAATTAATCTATATAGGATTATATATATATATATATATATATATATATATATATATATATATATATATAAACATTACTTTATATAATTAGAATTATATAAAGTAATGTTTTAAATATACCGTAAATGGTCTTTTTACATACTGAACACTGCTTGGTAAAATTATTAATTACTAATTAATTAATTTTACCCTTATTATTATTGACTATATATATATATATATATATATATATATATATATATATATATATATATATATATATATATATATATATATATATATATATATATATATATGTATATATATATATATATATATATATATATATATATATATATATATATATATATATATATATATATATATATATATATGCATATATATATAATGTACGCATATATAATGCAGTACGTTCTCAAGGTTATCGTCCCAATCACAGATATAGTGGACGAATCCGAAGACGTATACATATATTAACTTGCTTAGCAAACTTCATTTATCAATAAAAATAAATATATGTTCCTATACTACAGTTTTTCTAAAGCTCCGAGTATCAATCAATTAATCAATTCATCATAATTCAAATATCAATACATTACATAAGCAATCAGAAACATTATGTAAATAGGGTGATCCATCGCTTGCCTGGTTGAAAGCTAAGTTTTCAGTCGAAATGAACTGGAATTTCTTCCGTCCAACAGCCGTTAATCTAAATTTATTCCAGCTGTTCAGATTCTAGTTACAATGCTGTCATTTCTCTTTGATTTTGACATCAACACACACCAGATGGTCTAATTAACAGACGTTTATCTAGTAATCCTAGTGCGGTCTTTGTAGATATAGCGGTACTGATGTGTAGCAGGAACTATCGTCAATGATGAAGATAGTGTCAGAATTGCTACCACGACGCAGAGCTTTGCTGCTTTCCATATATTTAAAATGAAAATCACTAAACCAAAATCACAACAAACAAAAAAAATCCCCCCCCATCTTCTGAAAATATCGATTTGACGAAACGAAACAGATAATTAAAACAATCGATTTATCCGCATATGTGGAATGAATGCATTATTTGCTTTAGCAACATAGTAATTGAAAGATTGCAGAGTAAATGAATGGAACGAGTCAGGTGTTGTGGGACGTAATCAAAGGGGAGACAATCATTTTGCTTCCGAGAATGTCACTAGGGGTGCTCAAAGATCGCTGCTTTAGCATTAACACCGCCATGATTGCTGTGCTTGCAGTGGGTGTGTAAAGATTGCCGTTCATTGGAGACGTTCGAAATTAATCATGGGGCTGCGACCGCTGGAATTCGCGGAATGTTTAACAGATAGTCCGTATTTTCGAGAGAATTTACACGAGCATGAAAAAGAATTGGAAAGAACAAGCAAATCTATCAAAAGCTTGATAGCTTGCGGAAAGGAACTCATTAACGCTGCGAGAAATCTGTCGAAAGCCCAGAAAGCTTTTTCACAAAATCTGCAGGAATTTCGATTTGAAACAATAGGAAATCAACAAACTGATGATGAAGTAGTAATTGCAGCTTCTCTCAAGGAGTTTGGAGATTGTTTCTTAGCAATTGAGGAAGTATTTGAAAGAATGCTAGATAAAGCAAAAGATATGTTTTTGGCCCCTTTGGAAAGGTTCCGTAAAGAAAACATTGGAAAAGCTAAAGAAGAAAAGAAACAGTTTGAAAAACAAACATCTAAATTTTGTGCTTCACAAGAGCGCTATCTCAACTTGAAACCTAAAACTAACGACACTACATTCCAAGAGGCTGATGCAGCTCTTGTTTTGGAAGGTAAGCATTTTTACCAAGCATCCATGAAATATGTTCTTTTATTACAAGAAGTGCAAGAGAAAAAAAAATTTGATTTTGTCGAAATTATTCTTACATTTATATCTAATTGGTTAACTGTTTACCATCAGGGCCATGAAGTGGCTAGAGAATTTAAAACTAACATGAGTGACCTGCAGCTACGATTGCAGAACACGCGAGAGAACTTTAATAGTACTAGGGATGAAGCGGAACTTTTGATGAATAAAATGTTAGAGACCAGAGGTTCTCGTGGTGAGTTTACTCTGGCCCCTAAGGATTGTAGTCGACAGGGTTATCTCTTTCTCATGGAGAAAAAAGCTCTCGGTACTAACTGGACGAAATGCTACTGTCGCTATTTCAAGGAACACAAAACTTTCTCTATGATTCCCTATAATCAAATGGTTGGCAAACTCAGTCAACCAGAAACAGGAACTCTTATGTCTTGTATAAGGAGAGCATCTGATTCCATTGATAAACGATTTTGTTTTGATATAACTATTTCTGACAAGCCAACTGTAATCTTTACATTCCAAGCATTGTCCGAAGATGATCGACACCTATGGCTCGATGCTATGGATGGAAAAGAACCTACCTATCAAACTCCCAACAAAACGTCTGAAGAGACCTATATTTTGGATAACATTGGGTTTCAGTTTATCAATAAATGTATCGGTTCTATAGAGAGAAAAGGCCTGACGGACCAGGGTCTCTATAGATTGGTTGGTGTCAACTCGAAAGTAAACCGACTTGTTAACATGGGACTTGATCGTCGAAAAGTTGATAAGCTTTGCTTAGATGACGCTGGAACCTGGGAAGTGAAAACAATCACCAGCTCCATTAAACATTATCTTAGATCTTTACCGGAACCTTTGATGACCTTCCGTTTGCACGAGAATTTTATCACTGCTGCCAAACGTGAGTCTAAACTTTTGCGATTTCATGATATACATAGTCTTGTACATAAGCTGCCTCAAAAGAACTTCAAAATGTTAGATTTGCTATGTAGTCACCTAAAAAGAGTTTCTGATAAGAGTGATATCAACCTTATGACTGTTGCCAACCTCGGCGTGTGTTTCGGGCCAACTCTAATGCGGCCCGAAGAAGAGACTGTGGCCGCTATAATGGATATTAAATTTTGCAATATCGTCATTGAAATTTTAATAGGAAACTATGAAGAGATTTTCAAACAGACACCTGTAGATATTGGACTTTTAGATGATCTGGAAGATTGTAAACTGTCACCTGCTGAGAGTACAACTACCACAAAGAAAAGCTTGGAAAATCAAGCTTTGCCTTCAGGTGCCTCTAGTCATGGAATACCTCCATCTCCTGTTCCTGCGACACACTATAGCAATGTATCATCAACTGTTAATTCAAGTCCTGGTTTGCCTAAAAGTGGACCCTTTTCTGAACATGGCTCTCCAAAATATGCAGCTCCTGTTGTGATGCGATCGCATAATTTACCAAAAACTAGACAACAGGGTATTGGACACGGTCATCTGAGTCAAGTTGGTGCTGCTATTGGTGGAGTTCATATGACGGGTCACGATCCCAGTCGTGGTAGCAGTACCAGCGGGAGTTCAGAATCCTTGAATTCTTACAAATCCCCTTCGACAAACCCTTCGCCTCAATTGGATTCTAATCGCAGAGGCCCTATTATGCCTGCAATGTTTACAAGTGCCCCAGCATCTGCTTTCTCTGGATCCAAGATTCAAACTCTTGGCGATATTGGGACGTTTGGCAGTATTAAAAGGCGTAACGCCACTGAGTCGTATGCTGGTGGTGGAGGAGGAGGCAGCGGCGGCTTGAGTGTTGGGGGAGGTGCTTTACGTTCGTCGATGCACAGTGGCACGACTAGCAGCAACGTTGGGCTCCTTCCAGATTCATCTTCTGCCATGTCTAAGTCTATGACTGAACAGCGTTTACGTACTGTTCGAACTCTTTACAACTGCCAGGCAGAAAATGATTCTGAGTTGTCTTTTCATGCCAACCAATTCATCTATCAGGTGAAACCATCGCAGGAAGCTTGTTGGTTAGAAGGTACATTGGATGGTGTGACAGGGCTTATACCTGAGAATTATGTAGAGTATGTTGATTAGTTCTGTTTGGCTTATCGTTGACAGGCTGACTGGCATTCTCTCTCATTTTTTAAAATCTTGTTCATATAAAATGTTCTCAGTTTCAGATTTTTATGAAAGGTAGAAGGAATGTTAACACCATTCACTTTTTTTTTTATCTATTATCGTCAGCAATGTTTTAAAAATAGCCTTGAAACAAAATTCAGACAATCTTACTGCAAAGTGATATTTTGCTTAGTATGCATGTGTTTATATATATATATATATATATATATATATATATATATTATATAAAACATATATATGTGGGTGGGTATGCTTTTAAATCACGAATTGCATTCATAAATTAACGGGGTGTATTACTCTGTAAATGGTGATATAGAAGAAATATCGAGGGATGAAAAAAACTGAAAAGCTTTGCCGTTATTATAGTTAAATTATTTTTCTTCCTTCTACTGCCTTGTTTTCTACAAGTGGTGGAATGTAGTTAAAATGCCATGTCACCCTCCCCTGTGTAGTAGCCAAGGGCAGATAATTTCCCGCACTTTCAATATATTTCCTTACTTCCGGTTAAAAATGTTTTTTCTTTCCCCACCCACATTTAGCAAGAAAAGTAACTTTTTAGCAATTTTTTAAAGTAATTCAGTCAGTTATGTCAACTTTTATTGAGAATTTTAGATTCTTGAAATATTGCTTATAGGGAACAGCAACATATTTCAGCAAATAAATTATACTACAAAGTCTATGAATGCAAACCTATTCGAATGCAACAAAAAAAAACTTCTATGTCCGTATTTAAAGATTAGCAACAAACTTTTTATTTTTATTTATTACTTTCATATGTTCTCAATATTTTCTGCATTTATGCATGCATAAATTATGACTTAGAGGGAGGTCATGAAATATATCTCTTGTGTACGCCTGAATATGTCGAAGTCCAACTCATTATAATTTAATCTATAAATATACCTCTCAAGTAATTAATATTAAAAATGGAGAGTTACCTGGAATACATTAATTTTTTTTTTTTTTTTTGCTGTTTTCGAACAATTATTTTCGTTCATTGACTCCATATAATTATAACTGCTGTTTATGGAAAACAAATGGCGGAGGTAAAGAATACACACACCACTCGTTTTCGGCGGTTAGGGTTACGCCGAAAATGGGTGGTGTGCGTATTCTTTACCATCACCAAACAAATTAACAACAATACCAATGAAATAATGGTATTCCAATACCCACCTATTATAATGATGCAAACTCTCTATGTTTAGTTTGCTCATTTCCAGTGTTATATACCTCCTATCTTCATTTATCTTTTATTCTTACATCTTCTATAAATATAATCGCATTCAACATTTAAATCTTTCTCCATTGGTAAACTAAAAGCTTGCTGACTTTTCCTTCTATTTTCAAAAGAAAAAAAAATGGAAAAGATAAACTAAATAGCGATGACTTCGAGTCTATACATTTCACGATAATTTTTGTCCTTGATTAAATTTTGTAGGCCCAGTAATGTTTGGGGACCGTTAGTTCTTTTGAGCCACCGACAGTGTACAAAATTTGAATGAACTTTTTAAATTAAATTATTCGTCTTCTAAGAATATATAAACCTTGATTTAAAACTCACATTCAAATCAGTGATTTTTTTCTTTTCTTCAGTGAAGTAATTTTATATCTGGTGGAAGTTAGAGTTTTCTTAAGTTTTATGGCACCAGACGCATGACCTTTGTACATACTAAGATTTTGACTTCCATATGTAGAATACAAATTTGTAAAAGTTTTCAGAAATTTTCAAAAAATAAAAAGAATTATAAGGGGTTATATGGGGTGCTTTAACTAGAATTCCGTCTATTTCGTAATTAACAACAGAACAAAGATTTTTTTTCACTTCAAAATAACTGGTTTCGTATTCCATAGCTCTCTCCCAGTCGTTCTTTCTTCATCCCAAACTGCCGAGAAGCCCCCTCATGGTCGTTGCTAGTTCAGTTTCATAAAAAGTTGTTTAAAATTTTCCCAAAAGTAGTAGATTGTTAGAAAATAAATCAAAATGACCATTTTACTAGTAAATTCATGTGTTTGTAACAAAGGGGCGGAGGTAAAGGACATGGGACCCATCTTCTCGACTGCGGAGATTCCGAAACTGCAAAAAAAAAAAAATCTGCATTTCAAAATTTTAATCCCACCCCTTAATTTTTCACTTGGATCTTTTCGGTTTGAACGGCAGTTTTTTTTATAATTTCCACGTAAGTAAACACTTTTAAACTTCGTATACTGGTAGAATGTGTTTATAAAACATTTTTTTCCTCTTGGCTTTATTGAGAAAATTCTATAGTTTGTAAGATATTTGTTGGTTTTTTTTCTTCAATATCTGCAATTTCAACCAATCAATGACGTCTATTGAAGTGAAAACATTCTGTGCCGTATGAATATGTCCCTCGTTTAAGAAACAGATTGGGTTTATTTACATTTCTGAAGAAAAAAATATACCCTTCCCCCACCCCTAGCCCTAACTAACCCTAACCCTAAAACAGATTGAAATGCAATAGATCGATACTAGGGTCATAATTATGGGTGACAATTTCATATGACACCGCTAGAAAAAACTGCCGTTCA
Organism: Octopus sinensis; assembly: GCF_006345805.1. Lineage (NCBI taxonomy): Eukaryota > Metazoa > Mollusca > Cephalopoda > Octopoda > Octopodidae > Octopus > Octopus sinensis. The sequence goes on from NC_043003.1 coordinate 89,206,133, forward strand.
AACCGAAAAGTTCCTTTCACTTTTTTTTTGAAATTTTTTGGGTCGAAATACGTAGAAAAATACAGAGATGATTCTGACAAAAAAAATTTGTAAAATTTCAATTTTTCAAATAAATAAATATCCCCTCCTCCTAAAATAGCAGACATAAAAAGTAAACAGAAAACTCGACATACTAGAAACAGCAGCTAAACGACGAATCACGTTTTCAAGATTTTAATTTGCCCCCACTCTTTTATTTTTTGCCAGATGGGTGTAGAGGAGGAAAATTAAAATTTTGAAAACGTGTTTTGGGGTTTTCAAAATCTTCAATTTTTAAGTACGCTCCAACTAGAAAGTCCAACAAGCTAGAAACAACAGCCAAACCGAAGATCCACTTTCTAAATACGAATTAACAAAAAAAGAAAAAAATTTTAAATGTCTTTTTGTTGTGTGTGTGCAAAAAGAACTAATTTTTACATACTTCTCTTAATTCCAAATTAAAATTTTGAAATGCTGATTTTTTTTTGCAGATTCAGGATCTCTGCAGTCAAAAAGATGGGTTTCTGTAGGGAAAAAAAACAAAAAACTAAAAGGGGGTGTGGTCCATGTCCTTTACCTCTGCCTAATAATGGATTACCTGTCGGTTGGTTCTCATTGAATGATATTCAATAAAATTCTAAGCTTTAAGAAATTAAAATTTTAAAGTAGTATGTAGCCCAAATTAAAACATGCAGTCCTCAAAAATAGGGTAACCCTCGTTGAGACCTAATTTCACAGTGGCCTAAATACATATGGATATGACTATTTATTCATAATCCACACTGTAATCTGGTAAATAACTCTTCCTATACTTGTGAATTGAAGAAGAAAAAAACAAACTATTTTTTAAAAAAAACATTAATTCGCTGTTGATTTCATACACAAAAATGTAATTCATATATTTAAATATGGATATATCCTTAACTCTTCACAGGACTTTGTCTCCTAGTTTTCATGAAATTCCTTCACAATTTTGGAATCTAGTTATACTTGTTTGAAAGTGAAAGAATTAATCAGTTCTATTTCGATCATTGGAGGGGTGACAACTTACGATAGTTGCACACAATGTCTGTGGGTGTCAGGTGCTTGTATTGAGATTGTAGTGATTATCCAAGGTGATAATTTACATCTTTTACACCTGATGCTCTCTTTTCAACAAACCATGTGTTCAGCTGACTTATTCTAATTATTGATAGATCTATTTAAGAAGAAATTAGTTAAAATAAGCTGTGGTTCTTTTTAATTTAATTACATTAAAACTATATTATTTATTAATGTTTAAAGGATCCAGTTTCATGCTAGCTAGCAGTGACAATCCTGTAAACATTTCCTTGTTAGCCCCAGAGTCAGTGGTGAGCAAGCTTACTCCCTCCCTTTTTCTGTGTGACTAATTAAAAGCAATCTAGTCCTTATTTTAATTCAGTGTGCAATTTTCAAATTCTAAAGAAGAAATATTGTTTTCTTTTCGAGTGTGGGGCACCAATGAAAAGAAAGTGAAAATGTTTTGCTTAATAACTAAACTTTCATAAATTTTGATAAAAAAAATAAAGCACAATGTCTATCATAACCCCTCTATATCTTTCCTTCAGCTTTTCTCAAGGCTGTCATAAATTGAACAATCAAAAGTGTGCAATAAGTCAGGATAGAGCTTTAAAGTGTACTTATGAAGATCAAAGTTCTCCATAACCTAGAAAGAGTTTCTGACAGTCATATTGATGTGGCCTTTTTCAAATTTTAAATTTCCCTTTCATTTATTATCTTTAGAAATTTGTTATTGTTGTTTGGTGTCTTCAGTTTTTTTCATCTCCTGTGTATGATCTATTTGACATTTTCAGAATTGCCCCTCCCCTCAAAACAAATGCAATCTAAATAGCAATATTGGTATCAAAACTTTTGCAACACATCAATATTCCACAGATTGAGGAAAAAACAAACAAAAAACTGATGCCTATATAATCATTTTGATATCCCTATTAATGTTTTTTTTTTTAAATGTACAATTACTGGAAACTTGTTTTAATGGCTGCTATATACACATAACCATGTTGTCTTGGATGCAAATCTTGTCGGATAACATTAAAGGAGTGTAAAAATATTTTGAGATTGCGTGAAATGTTTCAAGTGGTTTTTGCAACCATTCTAATATGGGTTACTGCTGACTGCTCTGGTCTTGAAAGGGTTGAAATGATATAAACAAAAAATAATATATCTTTTAGATTCTGAAAGCTTTCTTTCTCAAGGTGATTGATGCTAATATTTACATCCAAATATTCAGTTCAGTAATTAGGCATATAACTAATGTTTGTCTGTCTGTTTGTCAAAAATATATTTGAAATGAAAATATTATATGGTTCATTTGTTTGTAGCTAAAGTACTAACAATCTGGCTATAGGGCTGTATTGAAAAGAAAGGTATATTGCATTTGTGCAGTGTGTGGATTTTTTTTTTTTTTTTTCTCTCTCTTTAAAATTTATCAAATTGTATGAAAATAACATGTTTTTTATTGGTAAACTTTGGTTCAGAAATACTTGGTTTCTTTTCATATCAGCATGTCATGCATAACCATCTGTCTTTTAAACACATTGACAGTTGATTTCCTATGCTTACTTCTTATAGAGAGGCAATGACTTCCCAATTCAATACTATTTTATTCTATCTTAAAATTTTCTTAAAGGTCCTATAAAAAAAGTCCTTAAATTCTAATATTTTTACTAATGAATTCTTCAATTAATAGTCAACAAGATACCAGAACCATACTCCTCACTAAAGTATCCTGTTGCTGATATAACAATGTGTATCTCTTAACATTATAATGATGTGTACATACTGTTAATTTAAAGAAGTTTCTGGTGATCCAGTTCTTGTAGAGTGTGCATGGAGTGGTTGTCTCCTATATTTTCCATTTGGGGATAAATGTTCCCAGAAAATCTGGTACATATTTTTGTTAACTGGTTGAAATAAGACATGTATAATTAAAATAATCTGCAGACTCACTACAAAATTCCTGCATTGGATTTGAACTTCTGATTCTTTAGCTGTTTGTCTGGTTAATCCAGTTCCAATTCTTAGTTTTTTTAGGTTGCAGAATTACTCTTAACCTCTCATCTTATCCTATATATCTTGAGGTGTATGTAGGAGGCCATTATTTTGTTGCTATATTAACTTCAACTGCTTACTTTGTTCATTTAGATGAAGCGTTATATTTTCTTTTAAGTTGTTTATAAAGTTTTATATCTATATTAGCCTTAATGAAAAATTATCATACAAAGATATATTTGCTATCCTATAAAGATTATTCTAAAGTCTGGTATTACATGTGAAAAGTCTGATAAGATTGAAACATATTCAGAATTGTCACTAACTATCAAAAATCAAAATCCCCAACTTAATTATATTGGTTAAAAGCTTCAATTTTTAACTAGTTTAAATTTCAGAGTTTTGCCCCTTACCTTTTTTTTTTAAACAGAATTGTCATTCTTGCTTTGTTTTTTTTTATTATAAATTAATTTTTATTGATTAAAAGTTTTTTTTGACTGACAACATTATGTTAGCCTGCACTTAATATATGTTCTTCATACTGAAAGCACTTCTGGGAAATTTTCCAATGTCAAATTAATGCATCCCTCCCTCTTAAATTTCATAGCCTTGATTTCTTACAAAGGTACGAAGTATTAGTTGGTTAATAGGTGCAAGAAAATATGACCATATGGCATTGATGTCTCAAGAACATGAATGGTAAGTGGAGTGTTTATTATCAAGAAGTATAAGTAAATCTATCCCTACCTTCTGCCAAGGGTTAACTTTATTATACATGCCCAAAGCTTGAAAGTAGAAATATCTAGCCTTTTTTTCTATTTAATTTAATACACTATTTAATATTTTTGGAAATTCTGTATCTACTTTGGATAGACACATCTATATTTGTAATATTCCTTACCTATTCAATTTTTGGAATATTTGTGTAACTTGAATTTTTAAACTTGTGTTAGGCATAATTGCTATAATCATAGTTATTTTATTTTGGCAGTAATGTTGAAATATTTTTCATACTACATAATGAAGACATGTTCTGTCTCTTTGTCTATCTTAATCATCAAATCTATTTAGATGTGTGTATATCATGCGAGAGAGTTGATGGATGTGTTAAAACTACATTTTACTTATAAATCCTGAAAATCTTTTCCGTTACATTTCGAAGAGCAGAAAATCGTACAGATATGAAAAACTTAATCTTTACTTCAAGAATGTGCTATTTTAGTTTTTTAGCAGAGAAAATATGATTTGAGAATATCTTGAATTCCTGAATGATACAAAATGTTAAAATATGTTTGGTGTTTTAAATGAAAGAAGAGAAAAAAATTTGAAGTGTTTTTTCTGTTTTTTTACAAGGTTGAATCCATTCTATATTCTAGGATATAGGGCTCTCATCTATACTATAAATAAGCTGTGTTCCAGTAAATGTCAGCCTTAAATCACTAACCTAAAACCTGAGCGGTAGATTGATTCCTACGACTCAAAGGTGATGAGCTGCCTTTGTACTAAATTTTATTTGCGACATATTTCATTGCCTTCATTAAAGTTTTCTTAGACAAAGAAATATATATTGGTAGTTAATTGGCTTCAAACAGGAATTTTAGGTAAATGTTTGTGTTTTTTCTAATTGTTGTGCATCATTATTTCAATATCCCACTACACACACACATCCCCACTCCCTTATCTTTGCCATCATGAATGGTAACCATTTAACACTTATTTGTGAATAGGGTCTTAAATGTCAAGGTAAGAAATATTGTGAGATGATAATGGAAGTGTAATCAAAACCTATAATTGTTTTCTTATTGAATGTATGGTGGGTGGTAATTGAGAACTAAGATTGAGGTCATGGCAAGTTAGGATATAGTGCTTTAAATGTGAAGAAAGCTGTCTCACCAATAACTAAAGGGTCAGTCAAAGCAAGAGATGGAAATGCACTGGTGTGCCACCAACTGGTTAAAATGCACCAACTTAGGTGAGCATATGGTAGTGGTGACGAGGGTGATAAGACAATGTAGATGATAACAGATTAATGTTTTATAAGTCTAAACAGTTCAAGTTTTGTTGCATTTATTTTATAGTTTTGAATTTGAAAATTGATTTTATGTATTCGAAAGAAGTATTTATCAGATTATCCATGATATCCCACTCTCAGTCTCCTGAAAGCAACATTGAAAATGAGTCACATTCAGAATTATAATCAATAATAATAATAATAGTTTAACTAGTTGGCCCCTTGAAAAATTCACGGAAAACAAAAAAAATGTAGGCATCTATAAACAGTGTAATGTTTGTATATTATGACCGTTTCTTTTCATTCTGAGGTCAACTTTGCTTTTTGTCCTTTCAGGGTCGATAAATTAAATACCAGTTGTGTACTGGGGTTGATCTAATTTCAGGCCTAGAAAAGTATTTGTGACAGTTACAGAATATAGAAAGTAATAATGTAATACCAATGACTATATAATCCAACCAAAATATTTGCTACACAAATGTAAACGGAATTACTATTTAACCTTAAAATACATTGTACATATTCAAAGAACCTTCTTGGTTTAGTGGTACGGAAAGTTTTGCTGGTATTTTATTCTTTTACTTGTTGCAGTCATTTGACAGTGGCCATGCTGGAGCACTTCCCTTTAGTCGAAGAAATTGACCCCTGGACTTATTCCCTGTAAGCCTGATGCTTTTTCTATTAGTCTCTTCTGCTGAACAGTTAAATTACAGGAATGCAAATGCGCCAACATCGAGAACGAAATAATAAATGGATTTATGAATGAAAGTTTGGTAATTGCGTTTATTTCCACCACACGACACTTATTATTGCAAACATGTTTTAACTAACCTATACCACACACACACACACAAATACATTCATATATATATATGTCTTGAGTTGTAGTCATATTCTGTGTGAGGCTGAATCTCCCTGAGAACTATGTTATGCATGTCTGTGGAGTACTCAGCCATTTGTGAGTTAATTTTATCCTCATGTGGTAATGAAAAGTGAAATTGACATCCAATATTTGCTGTGTCTATGTATAAACTTTTCTTTGGATTTATGTATCTACTGTCTCTTTCACTTCCTTTTGTGTCCCTCTTCTCTCCTGCTTTTGATTTAACAATGTCTATATGTATCTACTTCTCTTGTGATGTGATAAACATTTAAAAACACAAAACGAATGCTGTCACCACTCGCTCTCTCTTTCAATCTCACTCACTCTCACTTTCTCTTTCTCTCTCACTTCCTCTCTATCCTCCTCTTGCTTTGCCACTTCTTTGAAGTAAGTGTGACACACATCAGGTACATACAAAAACAGCAAGTTAGCATACTAATATTGATTTTTTTTTTTATCCAAGGCCAGCAACTCTTAGGGTAGCAAGCAAGTTGATTACATTGTCCACAGTACTTGACTAGTACTTTATTTTATTGTCTCCAGAGTTGGAAGAAATGCCTCTAAACATTTTGTTTGATGAGCTAAAGATTTTGTCAGCTTGCCACATTAATGATGACGATATTTTTTTTAATTTTGGGGTAACATCTGGGGTCATTCATATTAGAAGCAGTAAAGTAGTGAAGTCAGCTTTTCTTGACTGTACCTATCCTCTTACGACTGTGTGACCATGTGTCAGTGTTACAATTTATTATTACCATCATCGTTTATGTTGTAACTTTATAATAGACTAATATTCTGAAGTTAATAAAAAGAAGCCCATTATACATATATATGTTTTTACAATGACTTTTATCTTGCACAGTGTCATCAGACTATCTGATGATCAAGCCAAAATTTCAGTCACTGTCAATCTTTTCTGTGTAAAAATTCATAAATCTATACTATAAAGTGTCGACTAATCCTTCAGTTTAATGTAAAATTGGTTTTTATATGTATCATTACATTAGAATAGACAATATATATGTAATTGTGTTTAAACTATGTTTACACAAAAAGAAAATAGTGTTGAGTGTACAAATGACTAAAAGTATCTCTAGATAGAATATTTCAGCTTATATTCTGGAGTTCCCTATACTTTCCAATTCACTGGTGGTGTTGCCACATTAGTCTGCCAAACTGATGGTTTGAAATAATTATGAAATAGCTTGAGGATCTCGTTTCACCTTGAATTTAGCTTCTTCAATGAATTTTAGCCCATTCCACTGCCATTATTACTATGCATACTGGGATTTCATATTTGCAGATGTGTTGAAATTGATTAATTTAGCCAGTTCTCCATTCCTTTCCAGTTTTCCCAGGAGTCATTGAGGAAGAAGCCAGATAGCTAGGAGATAGAACATCATCACAAGTAAAGTTCTGCCATCAGGGTGTTTTCAGTCAGTTATATGATGATGGGTTTATAGATGGGAAGTAAGCTGTAGTTAACAAACTGCTCAGTCCATGTACTCTATCTGAAATCAACTGACTATTTGATAATTATTGTGATGCAACTGGGAATAAACAAATGTAGAGAGAACATGTTCATGAGGGTGAGAGAAAACAGGGAGGGACTTAGAGGATTGCCTTGTTGAATTCACTGTTATGAAAATATACTTCGATCCCTTAGTAAGGAAAACTTTAGAAAGGCTTGCAAGATGACGAAAATTGAGTGGCAGTCTTTTGCTGCAGAAAAATTCTTGTGATTGTATTAAGGTTTCCCGAAATTTGTTTTAAAGATTGCACTTTCTCCCATTATGTTAGTGGTTTATATTTTCTACTCTAGGCACAAGGCCCAAAGGTTTTGGGGAGGGGGATGCAGTCAATTAGATCAACTTCAGTACGCAACTGGTACTTAATTTATCAACCCCCAAAAGGATGAAAAGCAAAGTTGACTTCAGCTGAATTTGAACTTGGAACGTAAAGACATGAAATACCACTAAGCTTTTTGCCCGGCGTGCTAATGTTTCTGCCAGCTCACCACCTTGTCAGTAGTTTATATTATCTTCTCAGGGCATGGAATGTCACTTCTATGTCTAAAACCATGCTGATTGCCATTTGATTAGGTTGAAATTGGGTTTGCTTAACTCTTGGCTATCTGGTCATACACAGTTTTCTAATCAAATGACATATAACTGAGGGTACCTTCCCCATCCTCATTTGATAATACCTGTCAAATTGCTTTAAAGAATGAGAAGCAGAGAATTCAGGAATATTTGTACTGGATCCTTGATAAACTTTGCTCCTTTACCAAGAGAATCTCCAGTGAAGTCTATCAAATTATGGCCAAGGCCTGTCTGTCCCACCAGTTACTCTCTTTAAAGATAAAATGATTTTCCCCTCTGATCTCCATTGAATGGAGGAAGTTGGCAGCCAGTACAACTAATATTTTGTGAAATTATTTTGATTGGAAGTGAGAAATATTTTTTGTGTTCAACATATTCTTTCATGGTCTTAGCTTTGATTGAGGAGAATGTCTCAGTTCTCTTGACAGCATATTAATCCAGTGAAACTAGTCTTGATTGTGGGTCATTGACTTATGTCATTAGAGTACTACCTGCCTACTTCATGTCTTACCAATGACTTTTAGAAAGTTTCATTCAGTGTGTATTTGGTGATATATATACAATAGTGATAGAATATTACATATATGTGCACACACACATACAAATAAAATTTTTGGAGTGGAAATGCTTTTGATGTGTATATTGTTTTTAGAATGCTAGCAATATGCCAGTTCTGTTTTATATAAATTATTCATTTGATAAAAAAATTTACTAGAACCAAATCTTCATATCACAACCCTAATTTTATAACAGGAAGAACTCAATGGAAAATATAGCCTTAAGTGGTCATGGCTGAAACATCTTTGAATATGGGTCTACTTAATTAATGGTGACCCTGGAGCGAAATTACAAATTGCTTTTTTCTATATTTACCTTAGCCACACAAACCAATAACAAAATAATGCATATAATAATGATGATTTTATTGTATACAGTGCTCATGTACACTACAGATAGTATGTGGTAATACTTGTAGGTTTAGATAGCTTCTCTCTCTCTCCTTTCAGAATACCTTCAATGGAAAATATTTCTCAGATCTTTTAATAAATTATATTTACCAATGGGTGTATGAGATTTTGCTGTATCTATAGATACACAAATACATACACAATAACCTAGTTATTTGCCTCTAGATCATTTTCTTTTACAGTTATTTACAGCCTTCTTGGAATATTGGAACAAAAGACTTTCAGTAATAAACTCATTGAAAAATTCATTTTTCTGTTCGCATGTAATAACTATATTTGTGTATTTCTCTGAGTATGTGTTCATATGTATGCATTATATATATATATATATATATGTACACACACACACACACATATATATATATATATATATATATATATATATGTATGTATATACACACAAATACGTGTATATATAAAACAAACTATGAATGAAACTCTTACGTGAAACACATTGGAAATATTGTATATCTCTTTTTAAAATGTTTTAGACCTTGTTCTAATTTTTTTTCAATTTATTTTACTTGTGATGTATATTTTCATTTCCTCATAAATAACATTTTAAATATGAAATGTTGACTTTTTTGTCTTTTAACGTTACACTTTTTATTATTACTGTTTGCATTTGTTAAAAAATGAAAACTTGCATACTGAAATAGTCTCCAACCCAAATATAAACTAGAAACTTAGCAATAGGTTAAAAAGACAACAGCATCATGCTGATTTTTCTGTTATTTGGAGCGGGTGGTTTCTACCAAGAACTATTTCTTTTCCGTGCAAACTAAGGTCTTGTTCAGTTTTATATTTCTTTATTCTTTTTTTTAGCACTTAGAGAGTTTGTAAGAGACCTCTCCTAGTCCATTGGAAGGTATGTCTATCAATATGTGTCATCACCCTAGCTAGACGACCTGAGCTGGTTGGCCATATGACAGAAAACATTAATAATATGTGTATACACTTTTCTTCCTGGAAGAACTGGTTTCTGTTTTAGCTCCTAATATATCTTACAATTTAAAATAAAATTAAAAGTCACGTTATCAGTTGAATGTGTCAAAAGCTGCTCACTTTTGAGTAACATATGTATAATATCCATATATATGCAGATGGTTTTTATTTTCTTTTGTTTCTTTAAATACAAGAGTTCATTATAAAATTGTAAATAATTATTTGCATCACATTTTTTTTATATAAAAAATGTAATAGTTTTTTCTTAAGTCATGTCAACTCACATGCTAACATCATCTGATGGCTCTTTCAATTAATCATCTCTGTAAGATGTTTATCAATTTATAATCATTGTGTGTGTGTGTCTCTCTCATATATATATATAATGAGAGAGTACCTTGGTAGATAAAGCAATTAAGACTATGAAGACAGGGAAAGCCCCTGGCCCATCAGGAATCACTGCAGAGATACTCAAAATAGGTGGTAGTGTCGGCTATAGTCTAGTCACCTGTATAGTTAACCAGGTGATACACAAAGAATCATACCCAATGACTTGTGTAGCAGCACCATAGTCAACTGCTACAAAGGTAAAGGTGACACTTTAGATACAAATAATTACAGAGGTATCAAGCTGTTGGATCAGGTAATGAAGGTCACGGAGAGGGTCATAGCCCAACTAATTAGGGAGAGAGTCAGTTTGGATTCGTGCCAGGGAAAAGCACCACTGATGCTATATTTCTGGTAAGACAGCTGCAGGAGAAATACTTAGCCAGAGATAAACCTCTGTGCCTGGCTTCTGTTGACATGGAGAAAGTTTTTGACAGGGTCCCCCGATCCCTTATCTGTTGGTCAATGCAGGTACTAGGGATAGATGAATGGTTAGTGAGAGCTGTATGAGCTATGTACAGGAACGCCATCAGTAAGGTGAGGGTTGGCAACAAGTACAGTAAAGAATTCCGGGTAGAGGTAGGGGTCCACCAAGGTTCAGTCCTCAGCCCCCTCCTATTTATCATAGTCTTCCAGGCAATAACAGGAATTCAAGACAGGATGCCCCTGGGAGCTCCCCTATACTGATGAGCTTGCCCTAATTGCTGAGTCATTATCAGAACTAGAGAAGTTTCAGGTGTGGAAGCAAGGATAAGAATCAAAGAGTCAACCTAGCTAAAACCAAAGCCCTAATAAGTAGGAAGGTAGACAAACCACAAACCATAGAAAAGGTGTAGGTAGAAACTCTATAAGATGTACCCAGTGTAAATTATGGACACATAAGAGGTGCAGCAATATCAAAGGAAGGCTAATTAGGTAGTTTTTGTATGTGGCAGATGCTCAGGAGCAATAAACACTAAAAATGTGCAGAGAACCACAACTACCACATTCCAGGGAGAAAAACTAGAAGTAGTTGATAGCTTAGGTGACCTAGTCAGTAGTTGGGGAGGGTGCGCTGAAAGTGTAGCTACTAGAATAAGAATATCTTGGGCAAAGTTCAGAGAGCTCTTATCTCTGCTGGTGACAAAGGGCCTCTCGCTCAGAGTAAAAGGCAGACTGTACGATGCATGTGTACAAACAGCCATGCTACATGGCAGTGGAACATGGGCCATGACTGCTGAGGACATGCGTAAGCTCGCAAGGGATGAAGCCAGTATGATCCGATGGATGTGTAATGTCAGTGTTGATACTCGACAGAGTGAAAGTACCTTGAGAGAAAAGTTGGACCTAAGAAGCATCAGATGTGGTGTGCAACAGAGACAACTGCACTGGTATGGTCATGTGGCAAGAATGGATTAGGATAGCTGTGTGAAAAAGTGTCACACACTAATGGTTGAGGGAACCTGTGGAAGGGGTAGACCCAGGAAGACCTGGGATGAGGTGGTGAAGCACCACCTTCGAATATTGGGCCTCACCAAGGCAATGACTAGTGACTGAGACCTTTGGAAATACGCTGTGCGTGAGAAGACCCGGCGAGCCAAGTGAGACCATAACCTATGGCCTTTACCAGGGGTGTAACCAGCCCACTTATGTGTACCTTTCCTTCTGTGGACACAAATCTCTGCTTGCGAAGACCTGTTGAGGCAAGTGAAACTGAAATCGAACCAAATTCCACTACTGGCACCCGTGCCAGTGGACGCTAACAGCTCTATCTGAGTGGGATCACTGAAGGAGCAGCTGACTGGCTTCTGTACCAGTGGCACGTAAAAAGCACCATCTGAGCTTGATTGTTACCAGCGTAACCTTCCTGGCATGTGAACAAAACATTCGAGCGAGGTCGTTGCCAGTGCCGCTGGACTAACTTCTGTACTGGTAGCACGTAAAAAACACCATTTGAGCGTGGCCATTACCAGTACTGCCAGACTGGCACATAAAATCACCCACTACACTCTCAGAGTGGTTGGCGTTAGGAAGGGCATCCTGCTGTAGAAACTCTGCCAGATCAAATTGGAGCCTGGTTCGCCAGTCCTCAGTGAAATCGTCCAACCCATGCTAGCATGGAAAGTGGACGTTAAATGATGATGATAGGAGAGATTGATAATATTGGTTTGTCTGGGACTTCAGATTTTTTTCCACTATTAACTAATTTCATTCTACTTAATATAAATCCCACTATCAACAAATATTTTTATTGTTTTTCAAAAAGTTGATTAACACTACCAGATAATATACAGAAACACATGTATTATATATATATAATAATGGGTTGTCTGGAAAGTTCGTGCTGATTTATAGTAGCTTACCTTTCAATTTATTTTAGTACATGGTTGAGTCCATAAAATAGGATTTGGCTACACCTCCATTTAAAGCACAGTTTAAGCTATCTTTTCGTGGAAGAAGGTTTATGTTCCTATAACCTGTGTTAATTCTGTAACCCTTTAAAATGGAAGATAAGAAAGTTCATTTTCAGTATCTGATGCTTTAGGAATGAGACAAAAATTACTGCAACTCAGCTGGGATGTATTACCCCACCCTCCATATTCATCAGATATTGCTCCTTCGGATTTCCACTTTCTCAGGTTTCTGCTGAATAGTCTTAATGGCAAAAATTTCAATTTCTTGGATGACGTGAAAATATACCTTGATGAATTCTTTGCCATGAAACCACCTCAACTCTAAAAAGAGGGTATTTTCAAGTTAAAGGAAAGATGGAGATGCATTGTGCAACAAAATGGTTCATATTTGGTTGATTAAAAATGTAATGGCAAGTATTTATTGACCTTTTTCTTTCCTTTAAAAATCGGCACGAACTTTCCGGGCAACCCAATATATATATATTTGCATACATTTGTTCTTTAGTTTGTTTCAATATCTTATCCAATATAATACTATATATTATTAATAGTGTGTGAGAAATATATTTGTGTGTGTGTATGAATGGATATTATATTTTATGATGTTTGTGTATTGTAGACAATGCACAATTACAGTCAGCTATTTCGTCCCCTTTTTGATAAATCATTGAAAATATTTTCAATTTAGCTACAATTAAAACAAGTTTATAAAAACTGATGCATGACAAACTCTCCAGAAACATGAAAGAAGAACTATTCAGAAATATTAAGTATAAAAGTAGATTATCTTAAAGCTTTTGGATCATGGTTATTAGTTTCTGTGAACTTAACTACAACCACCTCCACTGCTTCAGTAAATGTTTCTACAGCTGGATCTTCAACATCTGTTTTTGTTGGCAATCTGAAGCAAGGGAGATATGTGCCTTCCTGAAGGTTAACACAATAGCGACAGGAAAACTTACTATGTGGGCAGTAGTTCAGCATCTTGACCACACAGCTATATGTGTGTGCGTATATATATATATACATATGCGTATATATATATATATACATATGTGTATATATGAATATATAATTAAGCAAACTACAAGGAATCTTGTACAGGTCTGCATCAGCAAGACTTGAGAAAAATATAGAAAGAAGTGAAAGTGGTAGAGTGAACTTGCTGTGAGGAGTAGAATATCCAACGTTTCAGATGCAATCCTTTGTCAAGGGGTTGAGAACACTGTGGGATGACGTCAGCAGCTGGGGAGCTGACCGGAAGGAGCAGCCGGGACGCGCGCGCAGCGAGCGGGGATTTCTGCCTTTTCAACTCGGGTCGTTGCGGGGTTAAGACGGGTAATCACGTTGTTACGGTTGGGTGAAGCAGCTGCTATCTCTAGCGTTCGGGTCGGGCTGTGTCGAAGGACCCATTACCGCTGAAGGGTCTCCATCTGAGCGAAGAGAAGGTAGGTGCCTTTATTTCGAATCTCTCGCACACACCACAAGCTATTTCAGCACTCCATATAAGTCGTCGCCACGATGGCAGCGAAAATCAGGATCGCCTGCGACATCATCAGACCCTTTAATGGTGAAGGCGATGTAGTGGCCTGGATTCGTAAAATCAGGCTGGTGGCGAGACTGCAAGGTATAAGCGATGTGGCAAGTCTTATGGCGCTGTATTTAGAAGGAAGTGCATTAACGCTATACCTTGAGATAGAGGAGGAGGAATGCCTGAGCGAGGAAAAGATAGAGCAACGTTTGCAGGATGCCTACACAGAGTGTGAATACACAGCTTTCGCTAAGCTGGGTACGATCAGATGGACGGGAGGACAGGTGGACGAGTACGCAGCAGAAGTTAGAAGGTTAGCGACGCTGGCTGGGTTTACAGGAGAAGGGCTGGAGAGAGCAGCGTGACTGGAGTTTGTAAATGGGTTCCCCGACGATGTAGGGATTCACCTACAACGATTGCCAGGGATTAAAAAGATGACGCTGAGCGAACTTGTTGACGCAACACTGGGCGGAAGGCGATAGCGATGGAGGTGCGTAAAGACGGACGACGACCGGAGAAAGACGTACAGAAGCGGCCGTTCTCAGGTCAGTGTTTTAGATGTCAGGGGTCGCACATGGTGCGAACTGTACGCAACCGGGGCCCGTTTGCTATCGATGCAGGCAGACAGTGCACATCGCCCGTGATTGCGACCAGGGAATTGACCGCGGGGAAGTTGCTGCCTCTCGAACTTTCCCCGCAAACGAGTAGAGGCGCTATTGGAGACGCTACCATTAATTGACGTGGAGGCCGAGGGAAAGACGTTCAAGGCTCTCGTGGATACAGGCTGTATGACCACCCTTGTGACTTCAGGGGTGACGAAGAAATGGAACGGGGCAAGTAGCGTCCGGGCGGTTGACGGCCGCGAAATCCATTGCAGAGGCAGCAGCAAAGTAGAGATGGTGGTGCGCGGTGTGACGCTAAGGCTGCAAGTAATTGTGGTTGAACGCGTGATAGATGGGGTTGATGTGATGGGGATGGACGACATCAATTGCCTCGGTGGCGTCAGTGTTGTGGGAAATGAGGTCACGTTTGGAAGCGTGGGGGCGTTGTGCACTGTGAGTCAGGATCGCCAGAGAGAGCAGAGCTCCGTGAGGGACTGCACCGCTTACACCATCGAGGACAAAGACTTTCAGGCGGTGGACGATAGAGTGGCGATGGAAGGACGAGCCCCCGACGCTGGAAAACAGGGTTTGCTGTTACCAGCATACCCTGAAAGGCCACGCCAAGTTTGAGTTTGAAGACAAGGTGGAGAGGTGGATCAAGGAAGGGGTCCTTGTCCCTTAGAAGGAGGAGGTAGCGGGCGGAGTGCTACCCTTGATGGCGGTGGTGCAGCCTACGAAGGGAAAAGTCAGACCGGTGCTGGACTTCAAGGGAGCTAAACCAGCATATATTGTGTCACATGGGAGGTGAGGCGACAGACGTTACGTGCGTGGAGACAGTCGACCGAGGCAGCAACGATTGTCGACTTGAAATCGCATGCTTGCAGCTCCATGTGAGCGACAAACTGTGGCGATATCAGCTGGTGCGGTACAAAGGCCGGACGTACTGTTTAACCAGGCTGGGTTTCAGGCTGAATTCCGCTCCGAAGATCATGGCGGCAGTGCTTAAATCCGTCCTAGGGAAAGATGGCAAGATTAGAAAGGCCACCAGCTCCTACATTGACACATTTTAGTGGACGAAACTGTAGTGCCAGCCAACGAGGTAGTTAAACATCTGGAGAAGTTCGGACTGATTACGAAGCCACCGGAGTCAATGGAAGGGGGAGCTGCGCTGGGGCTGAAGCTGTGAAGAGATAGATCGGGTGAATTGGTGTTCCGGAGAGGGAATGAAATCCCAGAGCTGAGTTCCAGCGTCAGCAGGAGAGAGCTGTTCTCGGTGTGTGGGAAGTTGGTCGGTCACTACCCGATCGCTGGATGGCTGCGCACGGTGTGCAGTTACACCAAGAGACGAGTGGAGGGGGAGAGTTGGGGCAACAAGGTGGGAGAAGGGATGGTGGCGATGATGCAGAAAATCCTAGAGAGGACAAGAGCGGAAGACCCAGTCAGGGGGAACTGGTACGTGCCCAAGACAATGCGGGACCGTCTGGTGTGTTGCTAGCAGTATAGCGATAGGGGTTGTGTTGGCAATCGAAGGCGCTGTGGTGGAGGATGCAGCCTGGCTTCGGAAAGCAGATGACTTCAACCACATCAATGTCACCAAATTAGACGCGGTGCTGAAAGGGGTGAACTTGGCCCTGAAATGGGGGCTGCGCACAATTGAAATCCGGACGGATTCGGCCACTGTGCTTGGCTGAGTAGGATCGGTGATCACCGGTGAAAGGAGAGTGCGAACGAAAGGTGCTGCGGAGATGTTAGTGAAGCGCCGTCTAGGAGTTCTAGGTGAATTGATCGCCAAGTTCGGACTGAAGCTGAACGTGGTTTTCGTGCCTTCGGTGAAAAACAGGGCAGACGCACTGACCAGGGTGAAAAGAGCGTGATTGGAAGAACCGGAGGAGACCTGGAAAGGGATAGCTGCGGCATGTCCATTGGATGACTCTGAACTGAAGAGACTGCATGCTATGCATCACCTGGGTGTGGACAGGACCCTGTATCTGGCGAAGAAAACTGATGCTGACGTCACTTGGAGAAGCATCCGGAAAGTGGTCGGGAGCTGCGACAGGTGTCAGTCCATCGACCCTGCTCCATGTGGGCATGAACAGGGAAGCCTTTCGGTGGAGCGTAACTGGAAAAGGCTAGCTGTGGATGTGACGCACTACCGTCAGGGAATGTATCTCTCCATGGTCGACTGTGGGCCGGGCTTGCTGGCCATTTGGAGGGAGTTGAGAACGGGCACTGCTGACGAGATCGTGCAGATCTTGAACGGGATATTTTTAGAGAGAGGTCCTGTGGAAGAACTGCTGATGGACAATGGGGTGGCATTTCGTTCGGAAGCATTGAGGGTTATGCTTGTTCGGTGGAAGGTGCGTCGCTTGTTCAGAGCAGCGTATAGGCCGAGCGGTAACGGGATCGTAGAGAGGCACCATCGGACAGTCAAGGCCATAACAGAAAGAGGGCACATTTCGCCGCTTGAAGCAGTTTTTTGGTACAACTTGTCTCCCTGATCCAGACAAGCTGAGGAATCTGTGCCGCAGAGAGCTGTATTTAAATATGAATGGAGGCACCCGAGCAAAGCGCCAGAGGGCCACGAGGAAGAGAAGGGACCTGTTTGCGTGAAAATAGGGGAGGAAGTCTGGGTTAAGCCACCAAAGGCACGCTGTACGTCTCAATGGAGCAGAGGAACGGTGATGGCGGTCAATTCCAGAAACAACGTCTCCGTGGATGGAATGCCGCGACACATCTTGGACCTTCGCAGGATTGTCGCTTCAACGGACGATGATTGTGGAGAGGGGGAGAACGAGGTGCCCAGCTTGAGAAGATCTTGATGCGCAAGACGCCCTCCCGGTTGGATGGTGGACTACGACATGGAGTAGAGAGATTGTGATCTTTAAGATCAGGGTGGCGTGTGGGATGATGTCAGCAGCTGGGGAGCTGACCGGAAGGGGCAGCCAGGACGCGAGCGGGGATTTCTGTCTTTTCAACTCAGGTCGTCGCGGGGTTAAGATGGGTGACCATGTTGTCAAGGTTGGGTGAAGCAGCTGCTATCTCTAGCATTCGGGTCAGGCTGTGTTGGAGGATCCGTTACTGCTGAAGGGTCTCCATCAGAGCGAAGAGAAGGTAGGTGCCTTTGTTTCAAATCTCTCGCACACACCACAAACACATTAAATCTGCCATGCCTTTCTCTCAATTTCTTCATCTTCGACGACTTTGTAGCATCAATTCGGATTTCGAATCTCATTGCAGAACAATGTAACAGTTTTTTCTGAATTAAGGGTACCCTCCATCAGTTGCCCACCGAGCCCGAGCAATCAACTGCACCACAGCTTTCCTACTGTCTTCACACACTTCCACTGACCGGATTCTCTCTTTCTCACCTACCACCCATCCATCCTCCCTCTAAAATACAAACTCACCCACAACTTTCACATTCTCCGTTTTGACCCAACAACCACCCTTATCTTTCCCACACTGTCTCTTCTGTCTTTTAAAGATAACAGTCTTAGAAATCTTGTTAGAAGCTTCACAGCTCTCAGCTCCATACAACCAGGAACCTTTAAATATTCTCACTGATGATGTAACACATGCCCCTATATCAATATTACCACCATCACGGGGCTCAAGAAGCAATATCACATAACACACCACTTCTGTTGCACTTTGGCAAATCTCATATATTGCATCATATGCAAACTCTTGGAGAAACAGGGCAAACATATCAGAAGCATAATGCTACATACACTAAGCCAACCTGTCACCAAAACACATCACCACTGCAAATCATTATATTGCAGATTTATCAGTGTGTGGCATGGCATTGCACCAATGACTTTCCCTTCTCTAGGAAATGAAAGGAGCAACATCTCATATTTGACCCTAGTACTACGTCCCTGACTGGTGCGAATGAATGTTTTTCCTTTCATTGTTTCACCTCTTAATTATTTTTTACCATTTTTAATCCTCCTTCCACCCTCTCTCTGTAATACCCCCTATTTACTTATCTCTACTCTCTCTCCATCACTCTTTTCCTCCTCCTTTCTGCATGCCCTCTTCTGTTTCACGTTTGCAGCCTGTGTTCTTCTGTGTCCGTTGTCAGTTGCAGCAGGTTTTTCAAGCTGAGAGCATGTAAAACTGTTTTTCTTCACCTTTTCTTTTTCTCTACCCTATGATGAAGGATTGCATCTGAAATGTTGGATATTCTACTCCTCACTGCAAGTTCGCTGTACCCCTTTTTCTCTCTCTCTCTCTCTATATATATATATATCTGCTAATGGACAGAGATTTAGAGACATATTACTCAGAGCCTTTGACAAAGTAGAAGGGGATATAGCTTCACATGGTATAGAAGACAACTGGAGGTTCCTACGGGACAACCTGCTAAGGGCCACCGACCAGTTCTGTGGATGGTGCAAAGACCCCTCCGAACCCAAAATAATGTGGTGGTGGATCAATGTTGTTGACAAGGCTATTAGACAAAAGAAACAGGCTTGGAAGGACTGGAAGAACGGTGGTAGCAGGGAAGTGTATCAGACTGCTAAGAGGCAGGTTTATTTAGCCAGAGGGGAAGCAGATAAGAAAAAATTTGCCAATGTTCTGTGCCGTGAGCACCAAAGACTTGAGGTATTTCGTGTTGCAAGACAGTGTGTGAGAGAGAATCGTGATGTGGTAGGACAGAAATGTGTCCGCATGGATGATGGTTCTCTTGCGCTAAATGAGGATGCAAAGAGAGAGAGGTTTGGAGACGCCATTATGAAAGGTTGCTGAATAAAGAAAATGAATGGGATAAAGAGAGTCTGCCGAACGTCAACACAACAGAGGGACCAGCTGAGTTGACAGTTCCTTGGTAGTTAAGACAATTAGAAGCATGAAGACAGGGAAATCCCCAGGCCCATCAGGAATTACTATAGCCTAGTCACCCGTATAGTTAACCAGGTGATACACAAAGGAGTCATACCCAATGACTGGTGTAGCAGCATAATAGTCAACTGCTACAAAGGTAAAGGTGACGCTTTAGATACAAATAACTACAGAGGTATCAAGTTGTTGGATCAGGTAATGAAGGTCACAGAGAGAGTCATAGCCCAACTAATTAAGGAAGGAGTTGGTTTAGATGAGATGTAGTTTGAGTTTGTGTCAGGGAAAAGTATCACTGATGCTATATTCCTGGTGAGATAGCTACAGGAGAAATACCTAGCCAAAGATAAGCCCCTGTACCTGGCTTTCGTCGACATGGAGAAAGTTTTTGACAGGGTCCCCCGATCCCTTATCTGGTGGTCAATGAGGAAACTAGGGATAGATGAATGGTTAGTGAGAGCTGTGCAAGCCATGTACAGGGACGCTGTAAGGCAAGGGTTGGCAACCAGTACACTGAAGAATTCAAGGTAGAGGTAGGGGTCCACCAAGGTTCAGTCCTCAGCCCCATCCTATTTATCATAGTCCTCCAGGCCATAACGGAAGAATTCAAGACAGGATGCCCCTGGGAGCTCCTCAATGCTGACGACCTTGCTCTAATTGCTGAGTCACTATCAGAACTAGAGGAGAAGTTTCAAGTGTGGAAACAAGGATTAGAATTGAAGGGCCTTAAAATCAACCTAGCTAAAACCAAAGTCCTAATAAGTAGGAAGGCAGGCAAATCACAAATCCCTTCAGGTAGATGACCCTGCTCGATCTGTAGTAGAGGCATAGGTAGAATCTCTATAAGATGTACCCAATGTAAGCTATGGACACATAAGAGGTGCAGTAATATCAAAGGAAGGCTAATTAGGTAGTTTTTGTATGTGGCAGATGCTTGGGAGCGATAGACATTGAAAATGCGCAGAGACCAACTTCCGCCACATTCCAGGGAGAAAAACTAGAAGTAGTTGATAGCTTCCGTTATCTAGGTGACCAAGTCAGTAGCAAAGGAGGGTGCGCTGAAAGTGTAGCTGCTAGAATAAGAATAGCTTGGGCAAAGTTCAGAGAGCTCTTACCTCTGCTGGTGACAAAGGGCCTCTCGCTCAGAGTAAAAGGTAGACTGTATGATGCATGTGTACGAACAGCCATGCTACACAGGGCTGTGACTGCTGAGGACATGCGTAAGTTCGCAAGGAATGAAGCCAGTATGCTCCACTGGATGTGTAATGTCAGTGTGCATACTCGACAGAGTGAAAGTACCTTGAGATAAAAGTTGGACCTAAAAAGCATTAGATCTGGTGTGCAAGAGAGACGACTGCGCTGGTATGGTCATGTGGCAAGAATGGATGAGGATAGCTGCATGAAAAAGTGCCACACCCTAGCGGTTGAGGGAACCTGTGGAAGAGGTAGACCCAGGAAGACCTGGGATGAGGTGGTGAAACACGACCTTCGAAAATTAGGGCTCACCAAGTAAATGACTAGCGACTGAGACTTTTGGAAATATGCTGTGCTTGAGAAGACCCAGCAAGCCAAATAAGACCATAATGTGGCCTATGCCAGGAGCGTAACCAGCCCGCTTATGCAAACCTTTTCCTTCTTTGGTCACTAAACTCTGCTTGTGAAGACCTGTGGAGGCAAGTGAAATCAAAATCACTTCGATGACTGGCATTCGTGCTAGCCGTGTGCAAAGAGCACCATACTAGTGTGATCATTGACAGAGTGGCTATTTGAGTATGATCATTACCAATGTTGCCTTACTGGCACTTATGCCTGTGCTAGTAGGGTGCCAAGAGCACCACCCGATCGTGATCGTTGCCAGAGCAGCCAACTAGCTTCCGTACCCATACGAGTATGATCAATACCAACGTCGCTTCACTGGCACGTGTAAAAAGCTTCAAGCGAGGTCGTTGCCAGCGCCGCCTGACTGGCACCCGTGCCGGTGGCATGTAAAAAGCACCCACTACACTCTTGGAGTGGTTGGTGTTAGGAAGGGCATCCAGCTGTAGAAACTCCGCCAGATCAAGACTGGAGCCTGGTGCAGCCATCTAGTTTGCCAGCCCTCAGTCAAAATCGTCCAACCCATGCTAGCATGGAAAGCAGACGTTAAACGATGATGATGATAATGATATATATATGTATATGTATATATGTATATATATATATATATGTACGTTTATTGGCTAAACTTGCAAAATGACCATTCCGAAATATAACAATATATATATTATATGTATATATATATATGTGTGTATATATATATATATATATATGTGTGTATATGTGTATATATATATACATGCACACACACACACACACACACATATATATATATATATATATATATATTTATATATGTGAATATCTATATATACACATGCATATATATATATATGTATGTATATATATAAATTCATGTGTATATATAGATATGCATATATAAAGGGTGTGTAAGATATTTGAAGACAGATTTATGTTTATAAAAAAATATATATAATAACATAACTCAAAAAATGCTATGAGGATAAAAATAAATCTTCTTTTCTATAATGTTATTCAATAAAGCCACCTTCAGCCTCAACAATTGCTTCTATATGAGATCTAAATCATCTACATGCTCGAATGGTCCTGGTTCATTTTGGACATTACTCAGGCTCTGACAACTTTCAAAGAATCTTTGGTGTTATGGGCTCCAAATGTAAAAGTCCAGTGGATTGAGATCTGGGGAATTTGGAGGTCAAATAGGAGGGATTGTGTGATCAGGAAAATTTTCAGCTATACATTCCTGTGTAACTAGAGCCTTGTGTGATAGTGCAAAGTCTTACTAAAACATATAGCCTTCTATTGCATAAACTGTCTATCTAGAGCTTAACAAGTGTTTCCAGGACCTCAATGTAGGTGGTAGAGTTAACTTTTAGGCCTTGTGGAAAGAAGTAAGGAGGCATCACATGTCCTTCATTGCTGACAATCCCTAAAACCATGACAGTTGCAGGAAATTTTGCATGCATAGCACTTGGAATTTCAGAAGGGGTCCGCACATAACCATCTGTCATTTCTTATATTAACTTTCTGATCTTGGTCGAAGTTTTTCTCGTTTGAGAAAAACCAAATCAAATCTGCTGCTACTGGATTTTCCAGTTTGTTTAACAGCCATTTAAATCTAACGTAGTGATTTTCTTTTGCTTTTTCTGACAAACTGACCTTGCCTCATCATATACTTGATATCTTCATGGACAACATTTCCGACACATGGAAATCTATTGCAATTGACCTCGTGGGCATTTTGAGATTGTAATCAATGGTTTGTTGAACTTGCTGGATAAATTCAGATGTTCTGATGATTTCAGAGCGTTTAAAATGCTTTTTATGCCTTGATACTGGTGATACGTTTCCATCTTCAGTCTAGCTCCTTACAAACTTTACAGGCGAAAAATCTGGCAACTTTTAAAAATCGAGATACTTTTAAATACCTATGCTCAGCCTACATAACCACAATAACAGCATGCCTCTTCATTTCTTGAGTAAGCTGAGAGTCTGCCATTATTATTTTCTGAAACAAAGATTATACAGAGTTAGCAAAAAATGCCTCAAATACCTTACGCACCCTATATATACATGTGTTTGTGTGTAATTTTCTAGATGGTGTAATTTAATTGTTCATTTTGAATTGATAAAAGGTGTTTTTTTCTAATTTTTATATATATATTATATTTTGTGAAATTTGATTTAGTATTTCTAAATTGAATTTTTCCCTGTAAGTTAGGAATAATATTCCCTCAAATTATTATTATTATTATTATTATATATATATATAATATGGATATATATATATATATATATATGTGCATGTGTGTGTGTGTGTATGTGTGTGTATATATATATATATATATATATATATACACACACATACATATGCTTATCAGAAGCGATTTCAGGTCATCAGCATCACTCAAGCTCATCACAGATTTCACATGACATTTGAAGAATTTCATATTTTTCGGTAAATTTTCAGAGTAACACCCACACGATTTTCACTAAGGAAAAAAAAAAAACTCTGATTTTTTGCGTGGAATCAAGTACCTTGACCTTGTAATATGCTGCAAATCCCATATTTTGGTCCAGAATTGGTCTGGAAGGTGGTGGGAGAGCACCCACCCCAGAATTTTTGCCATGGAAAAAATTTTTTTTTAAATTCGGATTTTTTGCGTGGAATCAAGTATTCTGACCTCCTTACCTGCTACAAATCCCTTATTTTGGTTTGAAAAAGAGGGGGCGAGACGGGGAAACCCACCCCGTCTTGGAAAAATTGGAAATTTTTTTTTCCGCTGAATGAATTCTTGACACCCTAATATGTTACAAAACCCTTTTTGCGGTTCGAAAAACGGGGTGGGGTGAGATGGAAGCTTCGGAAATTGTACCCAATCTCAACATTTTACAGAAATAAAATTTCCAGTGCGTGAATTACATGGTTCGTTATCTTTATATATAAAAGTGAAGTTGTGTGTCTGTTTCCTACAATTTAGATTCCTAACTACTCCCACATTTTGCGGTGCAGTTTAACCAAAACCGGGTATCTTATAGTTGTGATTCATATCGAGCCCTTCTAGGTATTGGCGCGCGTCTACGATGAGTCTACGATTTAAAAAAAAATTTACCATAATTTTTTTTCCCATTTTTAATGCATTTTTTGCTATTATATAAGGAAGGTTACTCTCTAAAAATGCTTATATAGTTATTTCCCTTACAAACCCGAGGAACTGCTAGTTAAATATATATAATATTGTGTATATTTGGTGTGTAAATATATATACATATATATAATAGCGTGTGTGTAGACAGGTAAAATGTAGACATATACATACATACATACGTATATATATATATATATATCTAATGGCATGGGCAAGACTTCCTTTTGTACCCCCCCCCCAAACCCCCACCTTTATTTATTTCTTTTTTTCAACACAAACCCCTGTTTTCGGTTACGGAGAATACCAATCTGCTAGGGTTTGAGGTTTTAGGGATAGGGAAAATGTCAGAAATGAATGGTGGTCGTGGTGGAGGGTAAATTTCAAAATGCAAAAATAATGGGAGGAAGTCTTTCCAGTAGCGTGCATATGTAGTATGTATGTAGAGAGGTAAAAATTTACTTCCCTCTTCGCTGTAAAAAAAAACCGGATTAATTCTCAACAAAACATCATATCTATAAAAGGAAGGATGTGCGTGCGCGCGCCGTGTACGCGGTTGTAATTTATGCACATCCACAAATTAGCACGCATGTCACTCAAATTTTAGGAAGACATTTGTCAACACGTATCTGGGTTTTGTCAACTTTTTTTTTCCCCGAGGCACCCATGGATAGCGTAAATATCTATTTTCAGGCATAGCTTTTAGCCATAAAACTATCGGCCATTGCTTTTTGACCGCGTCTAACAAAAAAAAAATAAGATAAAGAAAAGTGGAAGGAGGCAGAGAGTTTCACGGGAAAGACAAAGTGAGAGAGGGAGAGAGAAAGAGAGCAAGTGATGACGTTCATAAAAAATAAAATGTAAAATGTTTTGTTTCTTGTTTTTGAAAGACACACTATATTTTATAATCATAGTATATATACTTTCTCACACAACAATTATAATATATTTATTTTAAATCGTTCATCTTTCTCCCCCCTCTCTCTCTCACACACATTACTTTGGGTGCGAAAGAGTTTTTTTTTTTACGCCGAGTAAAAAACTGTTTTGTTGACAATCCATTTATTTAACAACAAAAAAAACAAAGAGGTGAGTAAAAATTTGTCAGTGAATTACACAATATAAATGGGTACAATTTGCGAGTCTTCCACCACACCCCACCCCACTCCGTTTCACGGACTACAAAAAGGGTTTTGAGGCCACAGTAGTTGATTCCATGCAAAAAAAAAAAAAAACGAATATTTTTCTTAGTGAAAATTGTGCGAGTGTTAATCTACAAATTTAACAATATTTTTTCCATTCATTTCTGTTTATGAACATGTATGCGTGCACAAAGCATGCAATAGGTGTACGTACGTACATGTGTGTTCGTGTCTGTTGCCCATATATATTTATATTATATATAAATGATGTGAAAAGTGACACCGACATCAGTTTCGGATCACAACATAATAGAGCTGTCTATGTTTGGGCCGAAAGTAACCAGAGACATACAGCCTAAAGGATGCACCCGAAATCTCTCCAATCTGAACTTCCACAAAGCAGATTGGAAATCGATCCAAAAAGAGATCCTCAGAGAGGACTGGCCGGAATGTCTCTCCACACCAGACATTGACATGAAACTAGAATATTTCATTCTTCTGTGCAAGCCGTATGCCAGAAATATGTCCCAGAGCACAAGGCCAAAACAAATAGGAGCAAGATTCCAAGAGACAGGAAGATCCTCATGAGACGACGGACGAAGGTTGCAAATCGTCTCAACCAACATCCCAAAAGTAGCGAAACGTCCCGCCTAAAAACAACACTGATGGAGATCGAAAAAAGGCTGCAACAATCCTATGTGAAGGAGAAAGCAGACAAAGAAGCCTGGGTTATAAAAAACATTAAATCAAACCCAAAGGCCTTCTTTCATTACGCGAAAGAAACAGTCTCAGTGCACTACAAGATAGGACCCCTCCTCCAAAAGGATGGCTCCCTCACAGACAGTCCAACTATGATCAGTGAGATGCTGAATGACCAGTTCAAAAGTATCTTTACCACCCCGTTGGAACATAGACAAGTGAACGAACCAGTGGATTTCTTTGCCGCCTCACCTATAACCAGCGAGGCAGTTACAATAGAATGTATTAACATTAGCGAAAAAGATGTCCTACTAGCCATAGATGAAGTGGACACAAACTCAACTGCTGGTCCTGATGGTTTCTCAGCAATCCTCCTCAAAGCGTGTAAGCATGCCCTGGCAAAACCCCTCAAGATTCTCTTCCAGAGCTTTCTTGCGAATGGCAAACTGCCAAGCAAGCTGAAGGAGGGAATAATATGCCCAATACATAAAGGGGGAAGTAGAGCAGATGCCAAAAACTATAGGCCTATCTCTCTGACTTCACACATCAGCAAAGTCTTGGAACGGATAGTCAGAAAGAAACTAATCGCATTCCTTGAGGAAAATAACTTGCTGAGTAATACCCAGCATGGTTTTCGACCAGGTAGGAGCTGCCTGACCCAGCTCTTACAGCAATATGACTGGGTGTTGAGGCAGTTACTCAACAAATCAAATGTGGACGTAATCTACCTTGATTTTGCAAAAGCTTTTGACAAGGTGGATCATGGTATGATATGCCACAAACTACGTAACCTCGGCATAGCTGGAAAACATCACGCTTCAGGACCAGCTTCTGCAACAGCCTGGGTTTCAAGGGCCCACAGCTTTTTAATATTCTCCCAAAGAGTCTGAGGAACTTGCACAAAGTAGATGTAGCGGTTTTTAAATCAAAGCTGGACATCTTCCTGTCAAGAGTCCCAGATGAACCTACCTCACGGCAAGAGGTGCAAATGAGAGTAGCTGTATCAAACTCCATTCTTCACCAAGTGCCACATATTAGACGAGGTACATCGTAATAACAGTGTAGCACAAAACGGCGTTGCATCAGCATGGCTGCAGCTCTGAGCTGAAACTAGATAAAAAAGAGTTTTGAGGTGAGAGTAGATGATTCCAATTTTTTTTTGTGAAAATCGTGCGAGTGTTAATCTACAAATTTAACATTTTTTCCATTCATTTCTGTTTATGAACATGTATGCGTGCACAAAACATGCAATAGGTGTACGTACGTACATGTGTGTTCGTGTATGTTGCCCATATATATTTATATCATATTATATATATATAATATACTAGCAGTATCGCCCGGCGTTCCTCGGGTTTGTAAGGGAAATAACTATATAAGCATTTTTAGAGAGTTATAGTCAAAAAATAGAAAAAAATGATGGTAATTTTTTTTTTAAATCGTTCTCATCGTAGACATTTTTAGAGAGTTACTTCCCTTATATAATAGCGAAAAAATGCATTAAAATGGAAAAAAATTATGGTAATTTTTTTTTAAATCATAGACTCATCGTAGACGCGCGCTAATACCCAGAAGGGCCCGATATGAATTACGACTATAAGATACCCGGTTTTGGTTAAACTGCATCGCAAAATGTGGGAGTAGTTAGGAATCTAAATCGTAGGAGACAGACACACAACTTCACTTTTATATATAAAGATATAATATATATATAATACTACTAATTTCAATGGATTTCGCCCAAATTTGACATCTATATTACTTAGTTTGGTTTGAAATAAAGAACTTGATTAGCTTAATAATCGTAACTTAATCCCGGGCAAGGCCGAGTTATGCTGTTAGCATGTATATATATATGTATGTATATATATATGTATACTCTTTTACTTGTTTCAGTCATTTGACTGCGGCCATGTTGGAGCACCGCCTTTAATCGAGCAACTCGACCCCGCGACTTATTCTTTTGTAAGCCCAGTACTTATTCTATCGGTCTCTTTTGCCGAACCGCTAGGTAACAGGGACATAAACACACCAGCATCGGTTGTCAAGCAATGCTAGGGGGACAAACACAGACACATATATATATATGTACATATATACGACGTGCTTCTTTCAGTTTCCGTCTACCAAATCCACTCACAAGGCTTTGGTCGACCCGAGGCTTATAGTAGAAGATACTTACCCAAGGTGCTACGCAGTGGGACTGAACCGGAACCATGTGGTTGGTAAACAAGCTACTTACCACACAGCCACTCCATGTATATATATATATGGTTATATATATATATGTATATATATATATATATGTATGTATATGTATATATATATATGTATATATATATATATATATTTATATATATATGCATATATAGGATGCAAAGGATTACTGCAAAATCCTTTGCATCCTGTTTTTTCTTTTGATAAATATATCCTATTACCTACACCACTAGCTGGCATATACAGGTGCTTACAGTTATCAAGTATTCAGCCTGAATATTTCGTACCTATATGCATATATATATATATATATATATATATATATATATGCAGCATGGAAGGTGCTTATAAACCATTTAATAAACACTCAAAACCGTTAGATTCACTTCAACATATAAATTTGATTTGTCAAAATATTTTCGTCGCTTTGAGACCGCGACCTGTTCACTGACAAAGCTTATATATATATATATATATATATATATATATATATATATATATATATATAGAATAAGTACTGGGCTTACAAAAGAATAAGTCGCGGGGTCGAGTTGCTCGATTAAAGGCGGTGCTCCAACATGGCCGCAGTCAAATGACTGAAACAAGTAAAAGAGTATACATATATATATACATACATATATATATATACATGCTAACAGCATAACTCGGCCTTGCCCGGGATTAAGTTACGATTATTAAGCTAATCAAGTTCTTTATTTCAAACCAAACTAAGTAATATAGATGTCAAATTTGGGCGAAATCCATTGAAATTAGTAGTATTATATATATATATATTATATATAAAATATAATATAAATATGTGGTTGGTTTTCGGAAGGGCGTCCAGCTGTAGAAACACTGCCAGATCAGACTGGGAGCCTGGTGCAGCCTCCTGGCTTCCCAGACCCCGGTCGAACCAAGCCATCTGCTACTACCTGTTGCTAGGCTGATACCAACAACATGAACTGTGAACCGAATTCCATTGTTATTTCTCTGGTCAGCACCTTTTATGCCTCACGAACACACAGACACAAAAACATGCTAACACTTACAAACTTCCAACCAACATGATTGTAAAATATGTAGAATAAATAATGTATATATCTCAAAAAGAAATCTTGTTGTCATTCCACTTATGTTCAATTGCCACTGTATGTATTATCTGGTCTGTAATACTTCATTAAGAATGGGGTCGCGTGCGATTGTATTCCCTATACGATACGACCGCATGTGATCCTATTTTTATACTAGCATGGAAAACGGACGTTAAACCATGATGATGATGATATGTATATACTAGCAGAGTTACCCGGCATTGCCCGAGTTACACACAATTGAAGAATTAGACTTTTCTGTTATATTTTCTGTAATGAACTGGAATAGCAATGTTTTGAATTTCATCAGGAGTGCAGATGAGAGTTATTTCTCTCTTTACACACCCAAACAAAGTTGTAATCGTGCCAAATAATTTTTATGCGCATATTCCAAAATTCCAGTCTTATAGAACCTGTTAAAAGGATTTTGCTCTTGAAGAATGGAGGTCACGTAGCTCTAAAATGTGAGAGTTAAGGCCCCTATTGGGGGTGGGCATCTTAATGTCAACCAGAGAAGTTGAATTGTTGAGAATCTTTTTAACTTGGGTCTTATATCTATTGTTTGAATTTCTTTGAAATAGGAAATATATGTTCACTGGGTTTGTAAAAGAGAGCAAAGCTACAGGAAACCAAAAGACGAATGATCACAATAAGCAGTCAGCTACAGTACCCTAGTCGTTACCACTCCCAATGTAGTATTCCTCACCATGCAGCTATATATACAGCTATACACACACTCACAATTGCGTATACATATGTGTACATGTATTTGTGTGTATATTTTCGCTTTGCATTTATATGTCTGTATATGTATGTGGTCTGCGCACATCTGTGTATTTTGATGTATACATGTATATTGATGATTTAGTATGAGTGTGAAATATTTCAATTTTTATGTATTAATTGTATTAATCGAATTATATTTTCTACATGATTAACAACGATATGTACTTGAATCAACTCTTCGATTTAAGGTTTTTCCTCGATTTTTATAATTTTATATTGAACTCATTTATTTTGTTTTGTTTATTTTGTTTATCGCTCGCATATGACCGTTATTTGAAAGGTCCAATGAAACAAATCCATTTTTAAAGGTGTATCGTTTATGCTAGTTTTTATCAAATTGTCATCTCGGTTCTATTTTAACAAAACTGTCCGACGAACGGGAACGTGAAACTCCGAGTAACAGCTTTTGTTAAATTTATATATATGCATGCCAACCCACTCGTCTATATAATGAATGATTAATGCAGGGTGTGAAGGTGTAGCTGCTCGACTTTACAAAACTTACAAATTTGATGCCCACTAATTATATACCTGGCATGTTCCTGTTTCCACTTATATACTGGCACTTTTCTCCGTTTACTTGCACGCGCGCGCGCGCACACAAACACACTGATGGTTTTCAGAGTTGCGATCAGTCTGGCTTAACAATTCTGCCTGCTCACCACAACAATAATAATTAATGATAATAATGCTTTCTACTATAGGCACTGTGACGTTTGTAGTGTTATGGGCTGTGATGAGCTATGTGGTGTAGGTAGAGAAGATTGCAAATGAGGTAAACGGAAGTGAGGACTTCAGGGGCCGGTGGAAGAGTCACGGGGGCAGGCGTGGGCAAAGAGCACGTGGGGCAGTTCAATAAGAGATGGCGAGTGTGGAAGGAGATGTTTTTCTTGACGATAAGGACAGTGATCGCTCATCCCACCTTGGTCAACAGGTAAAGTCTCTGTATTTCTTTCTCCCTTTTGCTTCTTTTTCTGTTGTCTTTTTCCTCCATCACCCAACAGGCTATTTCGGCCCATAACAAAAAAAAAAAAAAATTACGTATGTTCAGTGTAGTCCATATTTCAAACGATATGATCAAACCATTTGGCGGTGACACAGATGTAGTTACTTGGTTGAAGAAGATGAAGTTGGTTGCGAAACTCCACGGGATAAACGACTTAGCAAGTTTTATACCGCTATACCTAGATGGTTCGGCATTGGCGCTATACCTAGAAACAGATGGAATGTTCGAAGCGTACGCTTGCCTGGAGAAAGTAAAGTGGATCGGCGAACAGGTCGACGTATTTGTCAACGAACTCAGGAGATTGGCTAAACTGGTGGGATATGAAGGTGAATCACTGGACCGGACGGTCAAGTTAGCATTTGTGATTGGCTTTCCTGACCACATGTTGGTCGAGTTGCAAAAGCTGCCGAATGTTAACTCAATGGCGATGGCAGATATTATAACTCGGGCTTGCGTGCTAGTTTCGTGTTGCAGGATGACGTCGGTAGCAGCAACTGCAGCAACGAAAAGTGGCCAAGCAAGGAGTAGTGGAGAGGGGTCAAAGAAAGAACGTGTGCGACCATTCAAAGGACAGTGTTTCTAGTGTCAGGGCCCGCACATGGTGTGAGAATCCAAGTCACCCAAGCTTGAGGTCATTTGCTACCGGTGTCGAGAAACGGGTCATATTGCCAGCGAATGTCTGCAGGGAAACGGTCTAAGGGAGACTACTGCTCCGGTAGTTATCCCTTTGGATCAATAGATGCACGTTTATCATTACCTGTAGTCGACATTCTGGTGGAGGGGAAGATGTCACGAGCCCTTGTGGACACGGGCTGTATGATGACCCTGATAACTCCAGAAGTGGTAGAAACGTGGAGTGGAGAAAGCAGTGTAAGGGCAGTCGACGTAAGAGAGGTACACTGTGAAGGCATTACAGATGCACAGATTGTGGTGCAGGGAACAAAGCTGACGCTGCAAGCAATTGTAGTTGGCCACTTGGTGGACGAGATTGACGTGGTGATGGGGATGGATGAAATCTCCCGTTTAGGGGGTGTCACTGGAAGGGAGAGCCCCCGACGTGAAAAAAATAGAGTGGGCTGTTATCAGCATACTCTGAAAGGAGATGCCACAAGTGAGTTCGAGGGGGAGGTGGATTAAGGAGGGCATATTAATCCTTTGGGTAGAAGTAGTAGAGAGCAGAGTCCTGCTGCTGATGGCGGTGGTTCAGCCCACAAAGCATAAGGTCAGGCCAGTGCTTGACTTCCAAGAATTGAACGACCACGTATCATGTCATACAGGCGGCGAGGCCACAGATGTCTGCGGAGACACATTGTGAGAGTGGAGGCAGATGACAGGGACCTCCACGGTCGTCGATTTGAAGTTGGCATACCTGCAGGTGCATGTGGCTGAGAGACTGTGGAAGTACCAGCTTGTCAGGTATAAGGGTCAGACATACTGTCTGACCAGGCTGGGGTTCGGGCTAAATGCAGCACCAAAGATTATGACAGCAATTCTCAAGGTCATCCTGGGAAAGGTGGACAGTAAAAAAGGGCTACCAATTCGTATATTGATGACATCCTGGTGGATAAAACTGTAATGCCAGCAACGGAGGTCATAGGCCACCTGAAGAGTTTTGGACTGATCACCAAGCCACCAGAGGCAATGGAAGGTGGCGCTGCACTGGGCCTCAAGCTATGGAGAGACAAGGGCTGCGCATTGGTGTTCTGGCGAGGGAACGAGATCCCTGAACTGGGCACCAGCATGAGTAGATGGGAACTGTTCTCAGTGTGTGGGAAGCTGATGGGACACTACCCAATTGCAGGTTGGCTCTGGACAGCATGTAGCTTCATCAAGAGATGAGCCAAAGGAGTGAAGTGGAACGATAGAGTGGGGAAGACGACTGACAGGATGCAGGAAGTCTTGGTCGGATTGAGAGCAGAGGATCCAGTGAGGGTCAGTTGGTATGTTCCCAAATCAAAGAGCAGGATCGTATGGTATGTCGCCAGTAGCATCGCAATAGAGGTTGTCTTGGAAGCGGGAGGCGTCGTGGTGGAAGATGCAGCCTGGCTCAAGAAGATGGATGACTGCATGTGGTGGAGTTGGATGCCGTGTTGAAGGGAGTGAACCTAGCCTTGAAGTGGGGGCTGCACACCATAGAAATTAGTACCATTTCGGCCCTAATTTCTGTACTTGGTTGGGTGATGGCAGTCATCACCAATGAGTGGAGGGTGTAAACCAAAGGGGCTGCAGAGATGTTGATTGGGGACACTGCATGAACTAGACGTCCTGACCATGGTAAAGTGAGCCTGGTTGCAGGTGCTAGAGGATGCAGAGCAGGCTGTGGCTGCAGTATGCCATCTGAGTGACTTTGAGTTGAGGAGATTGCATACCATGCATCACATGGGGGTGGACAGGACGTTGTTCCTAGCCAGGAAAATCGACTCTGATGTAACAAGACAGAGCATGCAGAGAGTGGTTAGCAACTGTGACAGGTGCCAGTCCATCGACCCTGCTCCAGGTGTACATGGGGTGGGAAGTATTTCAGTGGACCAAAACTGGAAACAACTGGCAGTGGACATAACATACTACTGGCAGGGGACATACCTCTCAATGGTTGACTGCGGACCAGGGCAGTTGGCCATATGGAGGGAGATGAAGACGGGGACTGCAGAGGAAATCTTGAAAGTATTAAATGAGATATTCCAGGAACGAGGCCCCGTGGATGAGCTGCTTCTGGATAATGGCACTGCATTTCACTCGGAGGTGCTGAAAGAAATGCTTGATGGGTGGCAAGTCAGCCTCTTCTTCAGGGCAGCATACCAGCCAAGCGGAAATGAGGTCGTGGAAAGGCATCATCGTACAATCAAGATCATTGCAGAGAGGGGCCACATTTCACCAATTGAGGCCATATTTTGGTACAATATGTCACCCAGGTCAGGACAAGCTGAGGAGTCAGTGCCACACAGGGCAATATTCAGGTACGAGTAGAGTCATCTGTGTACTACATCAATGCGACCCGGGGCAGAGAAAGAGCATGCCTTTGTGTAGGTCTGGGAAGAAGTTTGGGTAAAACCCCTAAATGCATGGTGTACATCATGATGGGGAAAAGGAACAATAATCTCCATCAATTTGAAGAACAACATCTCTGTCAATGGTGTACCACACCATGGTTTTGGACATGCGGAAGATTGTCCATGCCTCAGAGGATGGAACTAGCAGCAGTGGGCAAGAAGATGAAGACAGCAGCGATAGGCAAGATGATGAAGCCAGCAGCAGCATGCCAGGAACTCAGCCTAGTCCCGGCGACCCCTCCTCCCTGGTTGGCTGATTATGAAACCAGTTAAGGTGTGAGTAGCGAGTGGGAAAGCCGGTTGAATGATCTGTAGATCGGGGGGGGGGGTTATGGGCTGTGATGAGCTATGTGGTATAGGTAGAGAAGATTGCAGATGAGGTAAACGGAAGTGAGGACTGCAAGGGCCGGTGGAAGAGCCACGGGGGCATGCGCGGGCAAAAAGCACGTGGGGCAGTTCAATAAGAGATGGCGAGTGTGGAAGGAGATGTTTTTCTTGACGATAAGGACAGTGATCGCTCATCCCACTTGGTCAACAGGTAAAGTCTCTGTATTTTTTTCTCCCTTTTGCTTCTTTTTCTGTTGTCTTTTTCCTCCATCACCCAACAGGCACAAAGCCTGAAATTTGGTGGAAGTCTAATAATAATAATACTGAGAATATCTGTATCTTTTTAAAAGCTTTCAAAATGTAAATATTACAACAAACATTTAATGAAATCTTAATTCTCAATAGTTGGTCTCCTTTCCCGGAAATATGTAATTGCTACACATAACTAACACCTACAATAAAATGTCCAACTTGATGTTACTTAGGTCTCTGGGTAAAACTTGGAACAGCTTGTCTGAAGCTAAGCAATGACAACAGTGTAAACAGCAATAACCATAACTTAATAATAATAATTTCTAACACTGGTAGGAGACCAGAATTGGTGGGGAAAAACTGATTAAATCATCTCCAGTATTCGGCAGGTACGTTATGTTTTATCAATCCCAGAAGGGTATAAAAGGTAAAGTTGACCTTAGCAGGATGTGAACCTATGATATATTTTGCCATTCACTAATTTCTAAGATAAACATTCAGTACATGAGTGGTGTCTGTTTTATCAACACCAGAAGGTTAAAAGATAGTTTATTTTGTATATTCCAACTCAGAATGTTATGGACGTAACTAATTACCACAAGGCATTTTGACTGATTATCAATCAATTCTGCTTTCAGAATTTAATATATTCTAACAAGCATAGTTCCATTTCTACTGGATAAAACCATATTCTTTGATTGGTTTTAGCTATTAGGCTGTGTTCATGTTGAGGCACCACCTTCAATGTTTTCAATTGATTATATTGATTCCAGTGTTTGGTCTAGTATCTGTTTTATTGATCTCAAGTGTTATAAGAAGCAGGTCAGCTTCAACATAAAGGAAGCCAACTTGGTTGGGCTTAAATGAATCTAAGTGTTTTTGGTTTGATGCACCAGCTTTGTTCACCCAATGATGATAGAAACATATACATATGATTGGTTTCCATACAGTTTCTGCCTACGAAATCTCATTCAACTAATCATTATTATAGTGGCAAGCTGGCATAATCATAAGTTATTGAAGAAAATGCTTGGTGACATTTCCTATGAATTTATGTTGAGTTGAAAAGTCAACTTTGCCGTTCATCCTTTCTGGGCTGATAGAATAAAACCAGTTGAAAACAGGTATCAACCTAACCCCTTCCCTTAAATTTACTGGCCTTATGCTAAAATTTGAAATTGTTATAAGACGAGCTGGGAGAATCATTAGTACACTGGAGAAAATGCTGAGGCATTTCTTTTCGCTTTTTGTGTTGTGTGTTCAAATTTCACCAAGGTGACTTTGCTTTTCATCCTTTCAGGGTTAATAAAATAACTACCTGTTAAATACTGTTATCAACTTCCCCCTCCTGTTATTATTTCTATTATTACTATTCTGCTGCTTTTCACAAATTCCATTTTTCTGCATTGTCAATCAACTCCGATTTCCTATTTTTCCTATGACCCATATGTGTGTCATTGGTCATTTGTTAAACTACTTCATTTCTACAGTTGTCACCTACATCTCTCTCTCTCTCTTATCTTCCCTACTTATCATCCCTCAACATTTGTTCATCATTATATTCTTCCTCTCACCCCTTCCCTATATCTAATCATCTCATTCTCCCATATCCTCTTCCAACCTCTACCAACCCACATTGCTTGTTCTCCTGCCACCCACCCACCCACATATTATTGTTATCTCTTTCTGTCCCATCGCAGCTGCTCCCATTCTCTCCTAATTTGAGTAGACATGCAATTCTTCTACCTACAGCAAAAAGTCTGTTCTGTTCTGACCCATTTCTCTCATACTTTAGCCCCTCATCTCCTAGCAAAAAGCTGCTACTTTCTACTGTAGTCTCACTTAGTTGAAGGAGATCTTAGGCTTGCAGGCTGCATGGTGGCCTTACTAGTGTCTGTGGCTTGAAAAGGGTGCACAGTATATGGTATAAAGTGGTTGGCCTTAGGAAGGTAGTCTGGCAGTTGAAAACATGTCAAAGTAGATTTTGGAGTGTAATGTAGTCCTCAGACTTGTTGGAATCTGTCAAACCATCCAACCTATGCCAACATGGAATATGGACGTTAAATGATGGTGATGTTGATATTATCAACTGGAGATTATGGGAGAAGACATAACTACATTTAAGAAAGAAGAATAATGGAAAAATTTACTGTATTTGGAGAAAAAGCATTAAATTTGGTTAGAAATACCTATAAAACCAAATTTATTTTTTTATCTATTTAAATCTAAGGCAAACAATGGAAGAATGAAAGTTTTTACTGGTTAAAGAAGAAAAATTCAAATTTGTTTCTGTTTTCTTTCTTTTTTTTAAATTTTATTTTTTAGAAATGTGTTTATGAACATGTAAAAACTAACACTTTCTTTTTTTCCGAGCTGAAATTTGAAACTGAATCTAAGGATTCTTGTTCGTCTGGCCAAACAGGCACAAGAAAAATTTCTTTGTCCTGTCAAAAAGTGATGGATGGATTTCCCTTCGATCTATAACCTAAGCTGTGTCATTTAAGGTTCAAGTGGACAGGAGGTGACCTACATAGGTGGAAATTACTCCTGACATATGTCTGTCCTTCTAGCTGTCATGACCATTATAAATACTGTCAGACATATGACAGAGGGCCAGATAGCCATCAACCGGCAAACAGTCAAGAGATTGCAGATAGCCATCACCAGGCGAACAGTCAAGAGACAAGCAGACAGCCAGCAGTTAACTTGCGCCACTCAAGCAGCCAACATAGAACCACATATTCAGCATGAACAACCCAACACAGTAGCAGTCGCAGAACATAAACAGACACCACTGAATGACCAATGCATACACAGACACAAAACGTGCCCAGTTCTATCTCATCACATCAATACAGTATTTCCCGTTTATTTTCAACTTCGCCAACTCAAAGCAAGTTGGTAATGTCATGTAACGGGTTTTCTGGTGTATACAACACTTAAATACAAGTGTTGATTAAATAAACTATTTAAACCACAATCTGATGCTTTCCCATTGTTTAACTTTGTTGTTGTTCACATGCCTGTTTCATTTCCTACCTCAACATCTTTTGCTACACCATCCTACTATGAACAGTTTCACTATTTCTTTTTCAAAACATTTAATTTTAACTAAAATACCTCAGAATTAAGGAAGCCAATGGAAAAGTTTTTAAAAAATGGTTCTGTTGAGTATAAAAACATTTATGGCATGATAATTTCACAGAAATATTTAGAAATTACCAACTGAAGCAATCAGACAAAACTTGAACTTGGTCCAGACCTAATTCCTTTGTTATATTATTTCTGTGTGCACTGGTTAAAAACTACCTATAGATATTTCTGCAAATACATAATAGAATTGGTAGTTGTGCGAGTTTCTTAAAGAGAGTGTGTTGGCGTGTATTTATATCAATGTTTTTTTTATTAACAACTGGAGTGGCTGTGTGGTAAGTAGCTTGCTTACCAACCACATAGTTCTGGGTTCAGACCCACTGCATGGCACCTTGGGTAAGTGTCTTCTACTATAGCCTTGGGCTGACCAAAGCCTTGTGAGTGGATTTGGTAGATGGAAACTGAATGAAGCCCATTGTATATATGTATATATATGCACGTTTGTTTATATGTTTGTGTGTCGCTTGACAACCAATGGTGGTGTGTTTACGTACCCGTAACTTAGTGGTTTGGCAAAAGAGACTGATAGAATAAGTCCTGGGGTTGATTTGCTTGACTAAAGGCAGTGCTCCAGCATGGCCGCAGTCAAATGACTGAAACAAGTAAAAGAGTAACTAAATTTCTTCTTGGGGAAAAACATTTCTCAACTGTTCTATTTAATTTCCAAGAATTTCTCTGATTATCAAATCCACTTTATGACCAGCTTTATGTTCTCTAAAAAATATCCTTGCAACCGTTAGTGAATTGTGTCCTCCTCAAAGGATTTATCTCTCCCCAGAGTGTTGACTGGTTCTGGAAATCACAAACCATAAGGAAGGTAAATGAAATAAATCCACAAGGAATTGAACCTCCGTTGCTGATTTGACTCACTGAGAACTTGCTACATTTCACATTGGTTGATATATGTGGACATAAACAGAACTAGCCACAGTTCAAAAGTAGAAAAAACATCAAATAAATTAAAACATTTTGCTATTAAAAGAATGACATATTTATTAGCATTTAAAAACCATTTAAATTACTTCATACAGAGTCTTTGACTAATTAGTCACTGGATCTAATAAACACACTATTGTACATAACAATCTGTATTAGATTAATTAGATAAATTAGTTGCTCTATGGGACTAGTCATCAAATATTTCAGAATTTGACCTAATTACATTTTATAATTGCTGAAGGATAATTTCTCTCAAGTTAACTTGCTCTAGATATACTGTTCCATTCCCAAACTCTGCAACAAAAAAATAACAACAGCAAAAAAATAAATAAATCAACATTGATATGTACCCTATTATGCAACACAAACTGAAATCCAACTCAATATCAATATAAAAAAACTAAAAAAGGGAATTAATAAAGAAAATAAACCATAAGCAAGAAAAGTGGTAAACGTTTGTATCTAGCATAAACAAGAAACTAACAGCATCTTTAACACAAATGAATGCATGTCATTATAACAACTTGATATAATATAGCCACATTCTAACAGCCAGGAGATATCATTTTGAAATATTTTTTGAAAATCAGCTGTTAATAGCCAAAAGAAACATGACCAGAAAATGCAACTTGGATCACTTTTTTCCATCAAACATCAGAAAGACAATAAGGAAATTTTCAAATCTCAAAAATTTAAGGAGCCAACAAAATCACAAGCATAAACCTAAAATACTTTGGTCCTGAAGGAATCACTATTCTCCAGCCACTCATGCAAACAACAAAAAATCCATATGAGCCTCCCTCCCTCTGTCTCTCTCTCTCTCTCTCTCACACACACACACATCACTCTTCTATGTACATTCTCAAACATTTCAGATGTTCATCCTTGTTTTAGCAAACTCATACTTTACCTTCTTCAAATCACAAAATAGAGCCACATCACTATAGTCAATTATCATTACCATTACAATAATTATACACCTTATAGGAAAATACATTCTGACTTCAACAACAAGCTTGCACACATCATTTGAACGATGCTTTGACATCAGTAAAGATATTTAACTCCATGTTCTCATTATTCACATGAAATACTGACTAGTAAACTCTCAGTTTGACAAGCCTTTGTTGTAAATAACAAGACACTGGGTCCTCTTCCAAACTTTTTTAACCCGTAAATGATGAATGATGTAGTTGCATCTTTTGACCACCCCTTAGATACAGCTATACGACTTATTCAATCAACCACATGACCTACACAAAAGACAGAAAATGCCAAGGTTTTACATACATTGCCAACACATGTAGAAAACATAGTAAACAAAGTAAAATGGCTCTCAAACATGGAGCTCTCACAGGCACCACATGAGTTATGCCAATCTTGCTTTTGCTCTGAATCTTTCCCTTACAAACCACAAAGAGTTCAAAACAGTGCACTTCGTACCATTGCAAGCTGCACACAAACCACTTGCACAATGGAACAAAAATATTGGTACAAGGCCAGCAGGAGGAGAGTATAAGTTGATTACATCAACTCCAGTGCTCAACTGCTTATTTTTATTGACACTAGAAGGTCAAGAGTCAAAGTTGAGCTCAGGAATTTGAACTTAGAATATAAAGATGGACAAAGTGTTGCTAAGCATTTTGTCTGGTGTGCTAATGATTTTGCTAGCTTGCTACCCTACAATTTCAAGATTGAATACCTCAACTTGCCTTTGAGCAATGTACTTCAATTTCACATTGCTCCAGTTTACTCACCTATAATGAATACTAACCAGTTTCTTCTACTAGCTTTCACACCCTCAATCTTCTGTTGTGTCGAGAGCTTGTGTGCCACTCCATAAATATCTAAAAGCAGCTAGCAAAAGTTTAGTCCATATAACTAAGCCATAAAAATGACAGCTGGCTGGAATGTATTGTTTTGTAGAGATATACAGCAACAGTAAGAAGTGAAAAGAAGCAGCAGCTGTTATGTTCAGGCTAAGTTCATCTTATTTACATTGATTGTGGCCACCACCAGGATCAACAGCCATACAGAAAGTGGTTTCTAAGGCAAGTACAACATGATCTGATTGCAACACTTCACCCCTGTTGGATAACGTGTAGTATGATCCTCAACTAGACGAAGGTATGGTATAACAAAATGACAGACTCGTGGAACACACCTAATCATTTGTATGACTACCTATGTGGCTACATAAGAGATATAGTAGAATCATAGACAGATTATCTGAGAACATAAGCTTCATTTGTAATAGATGCACTGGAGTAGTGTATAAGAGCACACCGGAAATAATGTCTTAAATTGACCAGATGGTTTAATAGAAGTAGTTGATAGCTTTTGATACAAGAGGAGTTGTTGCTCTGAAAGTATAGTTGCTACAGTAAAAACAGGTTAGAGAAAGTTCAGTGACTGCTACTACTGCTGATGAAAAAGATTTTTCTCTTAGAGTGAAGGGCAGACTGTATGATATTTGTGTTAGAACTGGAAGGCAAGGTTTACGATATCGAGAGAATATCGCCTTCTCCCATTTTATCTTGTTCTTTATGTAGTTCAGGCAAAGAAAGAAGTCTTTGAGCATAAATGCTATTTACAACTGGTTTATTTACAAGTTTCACAGAACAGGTAAAGTGTGTTGCTCTCAGCAACCATCTTGAGCTGCATGTGTGGTGTTGTATCTCCATTAGTGCGGGCACATTGCCTCTGGAGATACAGCATGCAGACAGGCCCAGCTAGTGAAGCGTGCTCAGCAAGCGCTGCTACGTAGAAGCAGAGAGAGTGAATCTATATCTGTTTTGCCCTTATATACAGTTTGCCATCGTGAGCATGGCAAATGGATGCAGGTGAGGTATCGCTCCAGTCTCAGAGATGGCAATGGCTGCCACGAGATCTCATCCAATATGGCACTGACTAGTGCTGCTACAAGGTCTCCCCCCTGAGTGCAGCAGTACAAAAACAATAATTGGAGCAGGCAAAGATGGTAACTGATCACAACCAACAAGATATGGTACAAAAATGTGATAAGTCAAATAGAAAAATAATTGCAAGAATTATAAATTGGCATGCACAAAATTTGAAAAAAATGTTCATTGGCAGAGTATTGGAACTGTCCAGTAACACAAGAAAGTGATTGTCTGTCACAGGAGACACAAAAGAGATTGTCAGATATAAATAGTTTTAGTGAGTTTTTTAAGCCAATGCACAGTGCATCCAGTCCTGTTGACATAAGGTTTATTCGTGTTAGATAGTGGTGACAAAAGTGGAGGTGTAGGTGATGGTGTGGTCAAAAGTGGTTGTAAAGGACCAAAGGTGGGCGTCTTTGGCGTGTCATTGAAGGGTGTGAACACTTCAAAATGTGCCCTTTTAAGTCTGCTCGACCGTTGATGTTGAGACTAAAAGTTTTGGGTGTGCGTGATAGCACATGAAATGGTCCCTTATAAGGAGAAACAATAGGTCCTCTGACAGAATCATCCTGAACAAAAACATGAGTCTACTTGTTAATGTCCAGTGGGACGTGAGAGGGAATAGATTGGTCACATGGATACATGGGTGGAAGACTCGAGAAATAAGAGCGAAGTCTGGTGACATACGATGTTGGATGAGGATGCAATGAATTGTCTGGCACTAACAAGTGTTAGGGTGGTACTGTAAAGGAGTTCAGCAGAGGAGAAACCTAAGTCTGTTTTAACAGCAGTGCGACAACCAAGAAGAACAATAGGCAGAAATTCTGTCCAAGACTGCGGGTCAGAAGTATCGCGTAGAGCGGCCTTCAGTTGCCTGTGAAAACGTTCGACTATCCTGTTGGAGGCTGGGTGGTAGCTGGTCATATGAATGTGATGAACCCCTAGGATTCATGATAATTTACGAAATAGGGAAGCCTCAAACTGGTGTCCATGATCAGTGGTTATTTTAGTTAGGACACCAAAGCAAGCAATCCACTTAGAAACGAAAGCTTGAGTAACTGACTCAGCGGAAATGTCCACTATTGCAATGGCCTCTGGCCAATGAGAGAAACAATCGATGCATGTCAATGTGTAAGAGAAACCATGGCTGACAGGCCATGGTCCAACCAGATCAATGTGGACGTGGCGAAAGCGAGTCTCCATGTGTACAGTGACAAATTTAGTGTACAGGTAGACATTCACCAGGGCTTGGTTCTCGATCTCCTCCTAATCATCATTGTCCTCAAGGCCATGACAGAGGAATATGCCTGTGGATTTTAGAATGCTGGCATTTTACACAAGAGCATGCCCAATCGGTGATCATCTGGTGCATATTAGGCCAGAAAAATCGAGCCATAATAAGCTTCACCGAGGAAGTGACGCCAGGATGTGACAATGAATGCAAAGCATCAACAACAGAGCACTGGTGGTTCTCAGGTACAAATGGTCTGGGAGAACTAGTAACTGTGTCAAAGAATGGTGCCTTCAGCTATCGTAAGTGGGAGATAGGCAAACTTGCAACAGGACAACTTGGTAGAAACTAAATCCAATGTGTCCAGAGCTGGCTGATCCTGCGCAATGGCAGTCAAATCGATTGCAGCTGGAGATGAAAGG
This sequence comes from Octopus sinensis, assembly GCF_006345805.1. Taxonomy (NCBI): domain Eukaryota; kingdom Metazoa; phylum Mollusca; class Cephalopoda; order Octopoda; family Octopodidae; genus Octopus; species Octopus sinensis. The sequence goes on from NC_043003.1 coordinate 89,249,799, forward strand.
GAGCACACAGGAAGATGAGAGTGTGTGTCAGCAGGCACGTTCTCTGTTCCAGGTATGTGCCGAATGCCACTCGTGAACTGGGAAACGTAGTCCAGGTGATGAAAAGCACGAGGCGAGTGTTTGTCCGATTTAGATGATAGAGCAAACGTAAGAGGCTTGTGATCAGTATAAATCACAAAATCTCAGCCCTTGAGTTCATGTTGAAAATGACGAGCTGACAGGTAGATTGCCAAGAGCGCACGATCAAACGTACTGGACCGACGTTCAGTTGGCTTTAATTGAAAGAAAAAAATGCCAAAGTTTTAGTCTGATTGTCTACGGTGTGCTGCAAAACAGCACCAACTGCAGAATCCGATGCATCAACAGTTAAAGAGAGAGGAGCATCGGGAACCAGATGTGCAAGCAAACGGACAGAAGCTATTTCCTTCTTGATTGACTCAAAAGCAGATAACGCCTCGGCAAGTAATAGGAGAATTCTTTTTTGTATTGGCTTTCAATAGTTGAGTTAAGGGAAGTAACTTGTCTGCACATTTAGGTATTTATATAATACAAAAATGCTGAATAAAAAGATGGTAGTAATGAAGGTGCTGGCTGGATAGTGAACTCTAAAATCTTATCAGCCATGGTAGCTAGTTGATCCATGGTGTTGGTATCAACTGCTGTGGCTAAGATGATTTGCACATTGGGAGGTAGCTGGGAGAAGAAAAGCTTCTGTAAAAGCGAGTTATCCTCAGTCGTGTCGCTAAGCTCACTGAGATGGCATCCTGTTTCCTAACTCTTCATCTTGCATAAGCTGCTTAAACTCAGACTCTGCGGATTTAGTGCTCCGTCGGAGCACCTCGGATTTGACTACCTCGTAAGTCGCATCCGGACGAGGATCAATGATGAGATCCCTGACTGAAGTAGCGAGTGGTGCAGGAATGCTACAAAAGAGAAGATTTAATTGTTGCTGCGAAGGTGCAGCATGTGCTGCAAAATATGCCTCCAACTGAGCAAACCAAAGCGTGACGTCACCAGTGAAAGAGGGAAGATTGGTAAACTCATTTTTCTGGGTTTTTTTCTTTCAGAGGAAAAAAGAAATGGACAAAAAAAACTGACAAAAAGTGTTGTTGGAAATAGTAGCGTATGTGCTAGAAAAAAGAATTTCAGAACAAAATTTATAGAATTGATTACTGTATGTGCAGACAAGAAAAATTTCGTTGCCAAACCTATTTTTGTGCTGAAAGAAACAACAACAAAAAAAATGCCAATTGTATGTGTGTACTTGTACTAATAAAATTTTTTTTGTATTTTTTGTTGTCAGTTGAAAAAGTCGCCAGAAAATGGCGCGTGAGCAGTAAAATTCTATTTCCACGTGGAGCATTTGGCTTGTGAACTGGTAATGTTGTGTTTTACCACGTAAGGCAATCCAAATATTGCGGAAGACAGGAACGATGGCTGGAAGTTGATGGTTGGCGTGCTAGAAGTTGATGGATGGCTGGAGTTGTGGCCATTGATGTGTTTATCAGTTGGGAGCAAGTGAAAGCCACCAGTCTGTGATTCGGTTGAGGCATCTATACGATAAAGCTTGCGGCTGCCGAAAATCATTTTTCTACATTGGGGTCACCATTTTATAACAGAAGGCAAGGTTTACGATATCAGGAGAATATCGCCTTCTCCCATTATATCTTGTTCTTCATGTAGTTCAGGCTCCAGCAGGTGAAGAAAGAAGTCTTTAAGTACAAAGCAATTTACAACCAGTTTATTTACAAGTTTCACTAAATAGGTGAAGTGTGTTGCTCTCAGCAACCATCTTGAGCTGTGTGCGTGGTGTTGTATCTCCATTTGTGTGGGCACATTGCCTCTGGAGGTAAAACAGGCAGACAGGCCCAGCCAGTGAAATGTTCTCAGCAAGCGCTGCTACGTAGAAGCGGAGAGAGAGAATGAATCTATTTCTGTTTTGCCCTTATATACAGTTTCCCATCGTGACCCACATTGTGATCTCGAGCATGGCAAATGGATGCAGGTGAGGTATCGCTCCAGTCTCAGAGATGACAATGGCTGCTGCAAGATCTCATCCAATATGGCACTGACTGGTTGTGCCGCTACAGTAGTGAGACATGGGCTTCAAATGAAGTGGACTTGAGAAGACTGGAAAGAAATGAAGCAAGCAAAGTGTGTAAGTATGGAAGATATAATACAAAAATGCTGAATGAAAAGATGGTAGTAATGAAGATTTTTGAATTCATTTTTTTTTGTGTAAAGAAATTTTTAAATTCTCTGCTCAATCAATTCTCATGTTTGGGAACTTATTTAAACCCCATGTGGTGAAATTTTCCTTAAGTCTTCTAAGATAAATCAACTTATGAGTTTCTTTTGATAAAATGTGCTTTTCTTATTCAATCATTTTATCTTTTTCCCTTTCATCCCAGTAGCTTTATTGATAGATAATGCCTGATACCTCAGTTCTAGTGTCATGTTACTTTTTCATTATTACTGGGAATGTTTATGAATACATATTTTTGTTAACATTTTTATAACTCTCCAGGTAGAAGTACTACTGATGCTATCTTCTTAGACAGTTGTAGGAAATGTATTTAGCTAAGAATAAATCCTTGTACTTGGCCTTTTGTTGAGATGAAGAATGCCTTTGACAGAGTACTTTGCTCTGTGATATGGTGGTCTCTGAGGAAGCTAGAGATAGATGATTCGCTTGTGAAAGCAGTACAGACCATGTACAAGGGTGCTGCCAGTAAGGTAAGAGTTAGCCATGGGTACAGTGACAAATATAGTGTACAGGTAGACATTCACCAGGGTTTGGTTCTCAATCTCCTCCTAATCATCATTGTCCTCAAGGCCATGACAGAGGAATTTCAGACTTGTTGTCCCTGGGAACTACTATGTGCTGATGATCTTTACCTCATAGCAGAATCTTTAACAAAACTACGAAAGAAATTCCAGGAATGGAAGGAAAACCTGGAATTGAAGGGCCTTAAAGTTAACTTAGCAAAGACCAAAGTTCTAGTGAGCAAGAAAATAGACAAGACTTTCCATCCTTTAGGTAAATGGCCCTGCTCAATATGTAGGAAAGGTATAGGCAGGAATTTCACATGGTGTACCCAGTGCAAGCTTTGGACATGTGAGGTGAAGTGGAACCACAAGAAGGTTAATGGAGAAAGTAATGTTTGCATGTGGAAGGTTCACAGGAACCATAAAGATTACAGATACACAGGAGACTGGCTCCCTCAAATGCCCTGGAGGTTTTCTAGAGGTAGTAGATAATTTTTGTTAACTAGGTGATTTAATTAGCAATGGAGAAGGACATTCCAAAAGTGTAGTTAGTCAAATAAGAATAGGATGGAGAAAATTCAGAGAGCTGTTACTTCTGTTGAACGGCAGATTGTATGATGCTTGTGCCCAAAGAGCAGTGCTGCATGGTAGTGAAACATGGGCCTAAATACAGAGGACATGCAAAGACTAGAGAGAAATGTAGTTGATATCCTCTACTGCGTGTGCTATGTTAGTGTGCATGTACAACAAAGTTAGGCATAAGAGGAATCAGATGTAGCATGCAAGAGAAGAACATGTTGGTTTGGTCATGTGATACCTATGGATTTATAAAAAAGTAATGATTGCTTAAAGTGGATGGAACTTGTTGAGAAGGGAAACCTAGGAAGATAAAAGAAGTATTGGAGGTTGATCTCGAGATGCTGAGCTTTACAGAGATGATAAAGGACCAAGATGATTGGCATTTCACTGTGCTTGAAAAGACCCACCACAGCAGAAATGATATCCTAAAACTACCATGATTTATGGTTGTGTGGAGTTCTGTCCCACCACTCTATCTCTGCCCCATCTTGCATTTCCCCCTTATCTCATCCCTTAATACTCGTCACTTTTCTATCTATGGTACGTCTCATCTGTAATCATCTGAGAGAAAAATAGGCTCATACTGTATCTCCTCCCTTTTGGGTGCTTTTCTCTCCTTACCCCAGAGCAACTTCCATTTGTCATCTTTAACCATCTGTCCTTACACTCTTATGAAACTTCCCTTTCTATCCCTCCCTGCCTATTCACCTTACTCAATCTTTTGTACCACTTCCCTTGTATTCACCCCCCCTCACTTCTTCACCACCACCTTTCACTTTTTCTCTCTATCTTTCTCTATAAGTCTTCCCCAACCTCACTCTCTTTCTTTTCTTTTCCAACATTTATCTCCTCTGCAACAAGACACCTATCTCTAACCCTCTATTATACTTTAACCTCACATTTACTGGTACAAAGCCATATCCTTCAACATTATTCTCCCTCTCAGTTGAGGAACCTTTGTTCTGCAAGTCACATGATGCCATGTAAAAAAAAAAACATCCAGTACACTCTATAAAGTGGTTGACATTAGGAAGGGCATCCAGACATAGAAACTATGACAAAGCAGATAATAGAGATTGGCACAGTCTCTGGTTTACCAGAACCTGTCAAACCAACCAACCCATTCCAGCATGGAAAATGGATCTTAAATGATGATGATGATACAATAGGTTTCTTTAAGTTTTTATCTGTCAAATCCATTCACAAGGCTTTGGGCAGCCAGGGACTAATAGTAGATGACATCTGCTCAGGGTTTTGTACAGTGGAACTGAACCCGAAACCATGTGGTTAGGACGCAAAGTGTCTTTAAATGGGTACCGTTACACTTATACTTATTTTATCCATCACATGACTTAACTTCTACATTTTGTTTTCATAAGGGGATGTAACTCAATGCACTCTTTTACACAAACACACACATTTTTAGATATAAATACATACACAAACATTTGAATGTCTATATATATGGGTATCTTTATAAAATGCTGTGTTGTTATATGTCCCTCTAATCAAAACGAAAGCAAAACTTAAATATATCAACTGTCTGTCTCACCATTATCATCATCATCATTGTATTAAAGTCCACTTTTCTGTGCTTGCAAAGGTGAAACAGAACTTATTGAGGCAAACGTTTTAATGGTTAAATGCACATTCTTCACTTGTTTCCAAGTAAGGTAATATTTCCCTGTGGTCAGATATGCTTTCACAGAAGGATATAGCTTGTATAACAGTAACACTTTTCTTGTGAGGTTAAGACAGAAAGGCACAAACACACACAGACACAGACAGATGCATGTGAACACACACATATATGTTTATTAAACTTTTCTTTGTAAATGTTTAATAAATATGTACTCTACTTATAGTAAAGTAAGCATAAATTTTTACATTCTAATGGGGTTTTTTCTTGCACCCTTTGAAAATGAGTCTAGATCAAACTCATATCAGACACTACATACTGTGTGAATTCAAAAGGGGATTTTCAACAATGGAAGTGGTAAGAAATATTCATTCTTTCTGTGAAAATGAAATTTTAAGATTCCAGGCATGCCAACGATGGTTTGGCCAGTGTTGCTCAGAAAACTTTTCGCTTCAAGTTTCCTCTCAACCTGAATGACCAAGCTCTGTCTATACTCAGCTTCTAAAAGTTGTAGTTGAGGAAAATCCAAATTTCAAGAGAATTGGCAGAACAGTTCAATTCAAGCCACACTTTGACAATAAAGCATCTTCATGGACTAGATAAAGTGTCTAAGTTGGTCAGCAGATCCCTCATTATCTGACTTCTTGACTTAACCAAGAGTTGTCATTGTGGAGCATCCTTACTATCATTCAACTACTCAATTTACTCACACACAGCATCTTCAGAGCTTTGTCACTAATTCAGTTCTTAAACAAATTGAAAACTGTTGACATTTTTGAAGAGGATTGGTCCTGTAGAAAAAGTTTCATCAAATTTTGTGGCAGCATTGTAGAAGAGTAAGTAATACCTCCACTCAAGTTTAGGTTGAAATAACTTTTTTTTTATTTTAGAAGCAAAATATATTTGTCTTAGCTTCAATGATAAAAGAAAGCATGAAGAATTTCATAGTTTTGGTCCCATGCAACAAAAATTTGTATCAAAAAAGTTGTGAGGGAAAATATTAAAAAAATATAAAAAGTAAGGCAAAAGGTGAATTTAAGTATAATTAGCTTTTTTATTATAAAAACAAACTATATTTTAATTAAGCTTAAATGATAGAGCTCAACTCGAGGAATTTCATGGTATCAATCTCATGCAATGAAGTTTTAAAAGAAAAAAGTTATGTGTGATTGTTTCTCAAATTTGAGGGTGATAATATAGTTCTATCCTTTTTTATGAATATTGTTCTAGGGGACTTTTAATATGTCACCAGCATCATTGAGGTAAGGAAAAGATTATCAATGACACTGCTAATTTGCAATTAGTTTAATTACATCATCTGTATCAAAAATTAAAATATTATTTAGAAATTTATCAAATTTATTATTCAATTTTCAATAGGGTAAAATCTTAAATTATTAATTGACACATTATTTATTAATTAGCATAATAGCATACATGGGAAAATGCGAGCAAGAGAAATAATATTCTTAAGATTATAGACCTGGAAAAATACAGGACAAGCTATTACATCTGGTAAAGTATAGAACAAAAAATTTTTACTTAAAATATTGCAGCTAAGGATAAAATTTGAATATTAAAAACTAGCAGAGTTACCCGGCGTTGCCCGAGTTACATACAATTGAAGAATTAGACTTTTCTATTATATTTTCTGTAATGAACTGGAATACCTGTTTCGAATTTCATCAAAATTGCAAATGAAGGTTATTTCCCTCTTTACACACCCAAACAAAATTGTAATCATGCCACATGTATCCCATACTACTGATTTTTACGCGCATATTCCAAAATTCCAGTCTTATAGAACTTGTTAAAAGGATTTTGCTCCTGAAAAATGGAGGTCATGGAGCAAAGTGGAAATAAAATATTTCTACTTTGCAAGTTTGAGTCAAGTACTCCCTTGCACGCTCCCTTGCTTCTATTGTGATGAATTTACCGCCTCTGCTTAGATATCTTTCATAGTCGCACCAAGACACTTTTCGATGGTGCTTTCCTCCAGGTGTTCAAATCTTTTTTTTTTCCTCTACATAGTATACTTTATAGACAATAGTTTTTTCTTTAATTTAATTTTTTATTTCGTTTGGTGGTGTTATTCTAGATTCACCGTCTTTGTCGGTGATCAATCCATATTTCTTCCATTTTAATTTCAATGAGTTCGCGCCTGCCAACGGCTGCAGCGAAATTCATTTTTGGACTTTCTTCTATCGAAGGTATTCTAACAAAAATGCTTCCGTGTAAACGGTGAAAATATTGCCAATTTCCCCAAACAGGGATACAATTCAATTTTTAAACAATACCTAAAGCTCCTTCTCTTACAATTATTTAACAAATGCAACACAACAACATTACCTTTACGAGGAACCAACAAACGTGATAACAATAGTTAAACAGTAATAATAATAACAATCCTTACAGTGAATCAAAAAACAGTACGCAGTTGAAGCTATAGTACTTTATGTATAATAATCCATCTAGACTATTCCATTTCTGCACGCTAATTTTATTTTTAATTTATTCCCATTCATGTGAAACCACTTATTCAAATTCAAATCATTGATGCAATTTTATACCAATTGCTATTTTTACTTTTTTTATGTTACAATTATATTATACTTTAGTTTGATTTTAATTATAACTTATTATTATTATTTTTATTGTTAAAGTGAAAACATCTGACATAAAATAGAGAAATGTTTTGTTTCACTTTTAACACGTAATACTGAAATAGTGGAGAAGATATGATATTGCTATGGGCTCGCTCTAGGCAAGAAGTTGAACATTTTTTTTTGCCCATGAAACTACATGGACCCTAAGTAAGGCATGTGTAAAATTTGAATGAAATTGGTTGTGTAGTTCTGAAGTTTTAGGGAATCGTAGTGGAGAAGATATGATATTGCTGTGGGCTCGCCCTAAGCAAAACGTTAAAAACGTTTTTGCCGATGACACTCCCCGGACCCTAAGTAAGGCATATGTAAAATTTGAATGTGTAGTTCTGAAGTTTTAGGGAAACACACAGACAGACAGACAGACACACATTCTTAGTTTTATATATATAAAGATATATATATATTCTTTTTTTTCTTTTCTTTTTTCTTTTTTCTATATATATATGTATGTGTGTGTGTGTGTGTTTGTATTATATATATATATACACACACACACAAAGATAAATTGATAGATACAACTGAGTGGGCAAACAAAAATATGAGACACAGCGTAGTGCTTTTTTTATGTTGATAAACCTGGTACTTATTCTATTAGTTTCTTCTTGTGAAACCAGTAAGTTATGGGGATGTAAATAAATGAACAGCAGTTGTGAAGCAGTGATGAGGGTGAAACACATACACTTAAATATATACATACATATATATACGATTGATTTCTTTAAGTTTCTGTCTACGAAATCCATATATATATATATGTATATACACACACACACACAAAGATAAATTGTGTGGGCAAACAAAAATATGAGATACTGCCTAGTGGTTTTTTTTTTTTATTTTGATAAGCCTGGTACTTATTTTATCAGTTTCTTCTTGTGAAACCAGTAAGTTATGGGGATGTAAATAAACAAACACCAGTTGTGAGGCAGTGATGAGGGAGAAACACAAAGACACACACACAGACTTACATATATACATACATATATATACGATTGATTTCTTTCAGTTTCTGTCTACAAAATCCACTGACAAGGCTTTGGTTGGTCTGAGGCTATAGCAGAAGACACATGCCAAGTCACCACACAGTGGGACTGAACCCAGGACCATATGTTTTGGAATGAAGTTTGTTACCACACAGCCACACCTGCACCTATATATGTGCGTGTGTATGGGTGTATATATATGTATGCATGTGAATATTACATGTACATCTATATATATATACATCTACACATATACATGTATACATATACATCTATATGTATAGAAATAAATGTATACATATACAGCTATACACACACACACACACACATACATAAGTGCAGGTGTGGCTGTGTTGTAACAAATTTCGTTCCAAAACACATGGTCCTGGGTTTAAATTTAAATTTAAAATAATAAGGGTGAGAAATTGAATATTAATTTGATTAATATGAATTGAAAACCAGTGGTGTAGCATATAAGACCATAGCAGATCTTCTTCTAGCAAAATGGATGTCCACTGTTAATGGTTCATCCCTCTTATATAATAGTTTGACTTTAATAGTTTCAGTAGTAAAGTGAAAGTATCTGACATTACAATAGAGAGATGTTTTTGTTTCACTTTTAACACGTAAACTGAAATAGTGGAGAAGATATGATATTGCTGTGGCCCGCTCTAGGCAAGAAGTTAGAAATCTTTTTGCCCATGACATTCCGTGGACTCTAAGTAAGGTATGTGTAAAATTTGAATGAAATTGGTTGTGTAGTTCTCAAGTTTTAGGGATTCACACAGACAGACACACACACATTCTCAGTTTTATATATATAGATTATTTGATTTTAATTTACAAAGTAACATTATAACTAAAAATGGTAGCATCATTTTGTTAAAATATTCACACATACTAGAATACTTTAAAAATGAGAGCCAGAAGTACCAATATAGCTAAAGTTTTATGCAAAGTAGAATAGTATATATGGTAGGCAAATTCATTTTGTAAAAAATCGGCATTGGGTCAAGACTGAAAATGTGAAGATTTGGCAATAACCTAGGCAATAACTCAAGCAAATTTTACTGTGAATTTGTTGGTATGGGTAGATTTTACTGTAATATATAACTAATTTTTGTATTATTCTATTTATTGTACTACTATTATTTTTTATAACCTATTTTCAAATTTCTAATTATTAGTTAATAATTTTAAAAATGAATTTTTTTGAAGTGCAAAAAGTATCTTGAGTTGTTTTTTAAATTTTTAATAGAAGTAACAAATAATAACATATAGAAGTAATAACTTCTATTTTTTTATCCTTTCTTGAGTAGAATTGTCTCTAGTGATGAAAAGTTGGTTCTTTATAATTATTTCCAGTAAAAATGACAATGGTTAGTGCCAATTGAAAAAGAAAATCCATCCTCAAACCAAAACTACTCTCCTGACCTTGCTCCATCTTACTATCAACTTTTCAGATCATTGCAATATAACTTAGATGGAAAATAGTCTATTAATTGTAAAGAGGTTGAAAATGGTATTATGTGTTTCTTAGCTTCAAAACCCAAAGGATTTTTCACACCCAAGGGATAAATAATTTTATCAATACAGGAGATTATGTTTTCTATAGATGGGTAGGTTGTTGTTGAGTCACCTAATGTGACTCACTCAGAAGGCTATAATCTCGTTTGGTAGTAAATCTGAATGAAGAACATATAAACAAGGTTATAACTTTAAATGTGTTTATTGTGGCCACACGTATATACACAACTGAATTATAGACGGAATGGTTGGTGCATAGAGGCCATGGTCTTCTGTGCTTTGCTCCTATCTGCAAGCTGGCATGTGGCATGAGAGAGAGAGCCAGTCAGGTTGCACCTTCACAGTTTGTGTCCCAGTGCCAAAAGAGGAAGAGGCTAGAGTAGAAGACACTTGTCCAAGGTGCCACACAGTAGGACTGAACATGGAACCATGTGGTTGAGCACCAAGCTTCTTTCCACACAACCATGCCTACACCTATATGTTGTATTCAATTGAAGCAGTATATAATGTATATACATGTTGATAGCCAAGTTACTGTGGTTTTCATCTGAGATAAAAAAAAAAAACAACAATATATTTTGAAGGGAGATGAAAAAAATCATCCTGACAACAATTACCAAGAACATTAGAAGGCCCTACAAGGTCAAAATGCATCTAGCATTTTAGCTGGTCACTGTCAGAGTATATACTATGTTTTTAAATGCAGCATATTCCATATTTCATCTCAGACACGAACCATGGTAACTTACTTGTCAATGGTGTATATACAAAGTATGATACATAGGTGACTGGTTGATTGAATGCAGCTTCAATTGTGAACACAGGAAAATTAATTGTTTTGACAAATATTTTCAATTTCTTTAATATTTTCAAAAATTATCATAACAGCACTGGAAATGTATTTTGTTAGAAATCCTTGTTGTTGTGTAAAGTCTAAACCTTATAATAAGAGTAAATGACTATAGTAATTGAACTTGCATAATGATAAAGTATTGGATTGGCAACTAAGTTCCCGCTGTTTTAATTTTGTAATTTATTGCATTTTTAAATTTTGGAATCTATATTTTTCGAGAATTCTATTTTTGAATTATTTTGGAATCTATTTTGTTTCTTTTCTAGTTAATTTTAGTTAATTTTTGTTTATTTTCAGATCATTAAAATGGCATGTCAAGTTAAGAAAAACGAGCATTTTTGACACCTCCTTCTTTTTGCTTTTAACCAAGATTCTAAGGCTGCAAAAGCTGCTCGCGACATTTGTGCTGTGTATGGAGAGGATGCCATAGCTGAAAGAACCACTCGTGATTGGTATGCCAAGTTCAAAAATGGAAATTTTAACCTCAGAGACACACCTTGTTCTGGCTGTTCAGTTGAGTTCAATGAAGAGCGATTAAACAAACTTTTGCATGAAAATTCTCATCAAATGACAAGGAAACTGGCAGAGAAAATGGAATGCTCTCACACTGCTAAAGAGAAACATCTTCGCTCATGGGAAAGGTTCAGAAGTATGGAGCATGGGTTCCACATACTTTAAGTGACAACAACAAAAATCAATGAGCCACAATCTCCACTGGTTTGCTTGCTCATCACCGCTCAACTCATGAATACAAGCAATGATTTCTTTACTGAATCGTTACTGGCAACGAAAAATGGTGCCTGTACATCAATATGGAGCAGCGTAAGGAATGGCTTAGTCCTGGTAAACAAGTGACACCACGCGTGAAACAAGAATTTCATCCGTGTAAAATGATGTTGTGCGTATGGTGGGACTAGGAAGGGATTATCCATTACGAATTGCTTGAATGGAACCAGACAGTCAATGCGGAACTCTATGTTCAACAGATGGAACGACTCAACACGGCTATTCAAGAGAAAAGACCTAATCGTCAGCATAGAGTTCTTCTGCATGACAATGCCCACCCTCATATCGCCAATATGACCAAGGGAGCCATTCAAACGCATGGCTGGGAAGTGCTGCCACACTCGCCGTACTCCCCTGATTTGGCACCAATGGATTTTGGATCTTTCCCCTTTGAACAGCAGATCGAGAAATTAATTTTTTGTAACTAAACACTCTCAAACTTCGGACACTGGTAGAATGTGTCATATAAAACATCTTTTATTCTTAGCATTTTTGAGAAAAACTTATATTTACGAAGTTATTTCGTGTTAAAGTTGTCACATTTCGGTAATTTCAACCAATCAATGACTTGTATTCAGCTGAATAAAATTACTGCTGTTGTTTGTCAGCAACAACTATCTGCAGTGTATATTTCGTTTGTCACTGTTATTTGTCACCAGAAGTTCTTGTTGACAAACAACAGCAGTAATTTTATTCAGCTGAATACATGTCATTGATTGGTTGAAATTACTGAAATAAGACAACTTTAACACAAAATAACTTCATAAATATAAACTTTTCACGAAAATGCTAAGAGTAAAAGATGTCTTATATGAGACATTCTACCAGAATACGGAGTTTGAAAGTGTTTAGTTACAAAAAATTATTTTCTAAATCTGCCAGTCAAAAGGTAAAGATCCCAGATTTCCACCTCTTTCAATCTATTTCAAATGCTATGCGCAGAGTTTCATTCAACAGTAATGCAGAATTGAGAGCTTGGATAAATTTTTCGAGTCGAAATCGGGTGATTTCTACCAACGAGGTATTGAAAATCTTGTTGAACGTTGGGAAGAAATTGTTAACAAGGGTGAATACATTATTGATTAATTAGTTGTTATTTTTTATTAAGCTTTTTTATTAAGCTTTTTTATAAATTTAAATTTTAAAAAACGGCAGGAATTTAGTTGCCAACCTAATAGATTAAGTTCATAATTATGAGAGAAGGTAGGACTGTGTGTGGTTAAGAAGCATTGCTGCTTTGTAACTCAATGGTTTCAAGTTCAACCTCATTGGGTGGTACCTTGGGCAAATTTCTTTTACCAAAACCTTGCAAAAGAAATTTGGTAGATGGAAATTGCATTGCTAAGACTGTTCTTGCTTGTGGAGGATAAGTTTATCTGTTGTCCAATCAAACATAATCACCTGGCACATGGATGCTATTAGTAGACTCTCCCCTGCTAAAGTTGAGGAACTCTACTTTGAAATTTCCACTACATAAAGATAGTAACCTTGAGCTTTGTTAATTTACATAAAAAAAAACACTATGTTATACCAATAAGATGCTCACGTTTTTGGATAGCTTGCTTTAACTATCACAAGTGTCTCTATTTTAAATTGTAAGCTTTCATTTTTTAATGCATGTTTGTGAGAAAACTGGTACAATTTGCAATAATACGCATTTTAGACACACCCCAGTGTTATGGAACTTGTGTTCTTGGAAACCTTTGCTTAACATGAAACCTATCCACCATATTTGATTGAAGTCAATAGGAAATATGATTCACACTGCATCAAGGTTTTCAAGAACAAAACACGGAAGATGCCTAAAATTCAATCGCAGACTAAATCTTTTGGCGACCACAGTATCTTCGGTCAGATATAAGCTCAAGGAAAATAACTCAGCTAGGACCCAACTGTGATCTATATACGTATATTTTTAAATACTAGGGTTAATCGAGTTAAAAGCGTTTGTAGTGAGGCACAAGAAACCAGTGCCATTTTGAATGAGATCTCTCCTGCAATCATTTGCCATGCGCAAGACAACAAAACAAAATTCTTGCCGGCAACCAGTATTTAAGCAAGAAACAATGACATTCACTCTCTCATTTCTTCTCACACTTACGCCAAGAAACACGGCATAGCCAGCAGCTCACAGCAGAGTCTTGTCCCACTCTGACTCCACATGCTTATCTCAAGAGATAATGAACCTCATGTGTACGGAGTTAAGACAAACCACGTGTGGCTATAAAGATGGTCAGTGAGAACAAACCACATGAATGAGAATTCTGTAAATAAATGGCTATTGAATTGTACTTCACTTGTGAACTTCTTCTTCGTGTTCCAAATCCTTGAAACTACAAAAATAATTATAATGGAAGGAGATACTCCACAGGTATCATAAACCTTCCATTCCATTATACATTCATGCTACGAACTTTCACAGACACAAGTCTAATGCTCTTATCTATAGTTATTTTTGGTCATGTTCATAGCCTGAAGTGTCATAATGTTATGTAGGAAACAGAAGGAAACCTTATAAATCGAGGCAAAAGGGATGAGAACATAGTAAATATAAGTGATACACTTGAAAGGAACTGTTGCTATACGCCTTAATTTAATTCCAAGGAAAGTAAAGCCTGTGTTTGAAGATTTAAATGCTAACCATGGTAAGGGTGTGACTAAAGAATTAGCCATGTTTTGTTCCATCAATCAACCACGGCAGTAGTTGAATAGTATTCTTAAGGCTGCAATTTACTCACATGCAGCATCTTTCAGGGCTTGTCGCTAATTCAGTTCCGAAACAAACTGAAAACTGTTAACATTTTTGAAGAGGACTGGTCCCTAGTTACAGAACTGTTAATGCTGCTTCCTGCTGCTGAAGAGGATTGGCTTTCAAGAGCCCTGTATCGGTGCCATGTAAAAGTACCTGTGCTCTCACTATATAAAAAGCTCCTGCACTAACACCACATAATGGCACTCGTGCTGGTGCCATGTAAAAGTAACTGTGCTGATGCCATGTAAAAACAGCACCTAACACACTGTAAAGTTGCTAGCATTAGGAAGGGCATCCAGCCATAGAAACCAAGTCAAATCTGGTGCAGCTTTCCTGCTTGCCAGCTCTGGTCAAACCAGCCAACCCATTCCAGCATGGAAAACAGATGTCAAATGATGATGATATCTATCTACCTATCTATCTATATATGTATAATATATTATAATCATCATCATCATCGTTTAATGTTCGTCTTCTATGCTAGCATGGATGGGATGGTACCACAAGAGCCAGCCAGGCTGAAGTCTGCACCAGATTTCTGTGATTGTATTGGCAGGATTTTTAACACCAACCACTCAGCAGAGTAGACTTAGTGCTTTTTACATGGCATAAGTACAGACGAGGCGAGTAGTGCTTTTTATGTGGCACAAGCACTGGTAAGGTCAGTTTTGGCAAGGTTTTTGTAGCTGGATTCTACATTACAGTGTGGACTGGGTGCTTATAAGTGGTACCTGCACTGACAGGATCACAAAGTACTTGCAAGACATTTAAAAAAAAAATTTTTAAGAGGATGCAGTGGAGGAGGTGATAATGTAAAGGTTATAGTGGCAGATGCAGGTGTTTTGCTATAGAGGAAGTACAAGAGTACCCGCCTGGAGAGAAAAAGATGCGGAAGGAAGACAGAAACAGGTGTGTTACTCCAAAGAAAATACACAGTTTTCCAACCTGAGGGAAGTGTAGGAGGAGAGAGTGGGAGGCAGCAGGATAGAGATGGTGGCAAAATGCCGGGCGTACTCACAAGGAGCAGGGATCAGAATATAAATAAGATGGTTGAGTAAAGGAAGAGAGAGATATAGATGGTGGCAAGTGCTGGGGCATACCTTGGAGGTTCAAATATAAGTGGCCTGATATTGCGAAGGGAGTGTGATTAAAGAGTGCGAGTAAGTGGCAAAAGGCCTGGGTATATATAGAGTTGGAGGGGCTACTGAATAGCAATGATACAGAGGAACAGGGGTGTGAGGATAGGATTGTGTACGAAGGAGGAAATGTGAGAAAGATGTAGATTGGTTTGTTGGGGCAGGGTGAGGGAAAAGTTTTCTTATTACATGTGGGGGGAACACCCAGGTCAGGAGCTAGCAGATAGCAATAATAGAGTGAGTGAGACAGGGCATGTGGGTAGAACAAACAGGTCGGGGACAAGTGGAAAGCAATAAAATTATAGTAATAATAGAAATAATAAACATAGTGGGATGGACCAGGCTAACAATAATCAAAACAGAATGCATAAAATAAAGAACACCATTAACCATCAAGAATGGACAGTGGGAAGAGTTTAAAATAGAAAATCCATGCTATTAAAATACAATAGAGTACTTAGAACTGAGAAGCAGAGTACAAATTTACATGAATTTGTGCCAAATAGAGTGCTAAGTGACTTAGATAAGAATGGACTTATTAAGAGGTCCCATTCAGATAGGGGAGGTAACCAATACATAAGCTCTGCCAATAGTACTGTACAAATAACTGACAAATATTATAGAAAACAAGCCCAATGCTGAAATAAAAACCAGATAAATAGGTTACACATTTTTACAAAAAGCTTAGGTAGAAAAAGAAATACATGCCTCAAAAACATATTACTAGCAATATTGAGTGGTGTATGCTGCCCTTCAGAAAACATAATTTCCAGTATACCAAAATTGTTCTATTTGACATTAGCTAAACATTTTCCAAAAGACAGTAAATCCTAAATAATATTTAATAAACATAGAATTAGACTAGCCTTTTGTAATAGCAAAAATCTAGCTCAAATTTTAGCAGCAAACAATGCTATAGATAAAATAGTTTTCATAACAATAACAACAATAGTAACCAGAATAATAATTAAAGATCAATGAATAGCAACAAAATGTCAACACGAGTAAACAAACCATAAGTAACCCAACAAGGTATCAGGATAGGAACTATGGGTTGACAACCAATAAAATAGAAATTACCCAAACAAACTCCTGCATTAGCCTGGAAGTGGAAGATGTGGGATCCAAAAATGTTCAGTACTCAGAATGTCTATGTGGAAAAGAGTAATAAGCTTAGAAGATAGACAGGAGAATTTAGAAATCACCTCAAGTGAAGCTGAAATAGAAGCTATTGATGGAAGTAGTAGAACTATCAAATGTGATTGTGCAAGGAACAGGGTCTGTTTGCTCAACTCTAATTGTAGGTATAAAAATATTGTATACAGAGGATAGGGATTACTTCTATATAGGAGCAAAGAAATTCCAGTCATTTAAATTTGTTTGGGTATAGAAACAAAATGAATAATTCTAGCCTTACTAAACTAATTTGGACACTAAAAGATAGTAACAAAGTATATTCGATTGCTTGGGAAATAATTAGTAAGGCAAAACCTTATAGAATAGGTGATAATAGATGTGACTCTTGTGTGGAAGAAATGTACCAAATTTTCACTTCTAAATTTACTCTTATAAACACAAGACAGGAACAGGTTCGAAGATGTCTGCACTGGAGAAAATATATGTTTAAACAATTTAAATAAACACAACTCACTATCTATAGTAATTATGCTAGTTACAATAATGATTGTAATATTTTAAAAAATCTTTTATCTTTTACTTGTTTCAGTCATTAGACTGCAACAAATTTATTACTTATATAAATATGTGTGGGATGACGTCAGCAGCTGGGTGCGCTGACTGGAAGTTGGGGCAACCGGAAGGGGCAGCCGTGAGGCGCGCGCAGGGAGCGGCGATTTCGGCCTTTCGAACCAGGGTCGTTGACGTGTGAAGACGGGGGAAGACGTTGCTAAGGTTGGGTGAAGCAGCTGCTATCTCTAGCGTTCGGGTTGGGGCTGTGTCGAAGGATCTATTACTACTGAAGGGTCTCCATTGGAGCGAAGAGAAGGTAGGTGCCTTTATTTCGAATCTCTCGCATACACCACAAGCTATTTCAGCACTCCACATAAGTCAGCACCACAATGTCTGCGAAAATCAGGATTGCCAGCGACAATCCTGATTGTGAAGGCAATGTAGTGGCCTGGATTCATAAAATCAGGCTGGTGGCAAGGCTGCAAGGTATAAGCGATGTGGCAAGTCTTATGGCGCTGTATTTGGAAAGGAGCGCATTAACGCTATACCTTGAGATGGAGGAGGAGGAACGCCTGAGCAAGGAAAAGATAGAGCAACGATTGCGGGATGCCTACACAGAATGTGAATACACAGCTTTTGCTAAGCTGAGTACGATTCGGTGGACGAGTACGCGGCAGAAGTTAGAAGGTTAGCGACGCTGGCTGGGTTTACGGGAGAAGGGCTGGAAAGAGCAGCGCGGCTGGCGTTTGTAAATGGGTTCCCCGACGATGTAGGGATACACCTACAATGATTACACAGGATTAAAAAGATGGCGCTGAGCGAACTTGTGACTCAAGCCCAAATGTTGACGCGACACTCTGGCCGGAAGGCGATAGCGATGGCAGTGACAGAGGTGCGTAAAGACGGATGACGACCTGAGAAAGACATACAGAAGTGGCCATTCTCAGGTCAGTGTTTTAGATGCCAGGGGTCGCACATGGTGCGGGAATGTATGCAACCGGAGCCCGTTTGCTATCGATGCAGGCAGACAGGGCACATTGCCCGTGATTACAACCAGGGAATTGACCGCGGGAAAGTTGCTGCCTCTCGAACTTTCCCCGCAAACGAGTAGAAGCGCTATTGGAGACGCTGCCATTAATTGACGTGGAGGCCGAGGGGAAGACGTTCAAGGCCCTCGTGGATACGGGCTGTACGACCACTCTTGTGACTACAAGGGTGACGAAGGAATGGAACGGGGCAAGTAGCGTCTGGCCAGTCGACAGCAGCGAAATCCATTGCAGAGGCAGCAGCAAGGTAGAGATAGTGGTGCGCGACGCTAAGGCTGCAGGTAATTGTGGCTGAACGCGTGATAGATGGGGTTGATGTGGTGATGGAGATGGACACCATCAACAGCCTTGGTGGCCTCGGTGTTGTGGGAAATGAGGTCACCTTCGGAAGCGTGGGGGCGTCGTGCACTGCGAGTCAGGATCGCCAGAGAGAGCAGAGAGACTGCGCTGCTTACACCATCGAGGACAAAGACTTTCAGGCGGCGTTCGATGGTCAGCGGTGGACGATAGAGTGGCGATGGAAGGACGAGCCCCCGATGCTGAAAAACAGAGTGAGCTGTTACCAGCATACCCTGAAAGGCCACGCCAGGGTTGAGTTTGAAGACGAGGTGGAGAGGTGGATCGACATTTTGGTGGACGAAATTTTCGTCCACCAAAATGTCGTCGATTTCAGCCTTTCGAACCAGGGTCGTTGACGTGTGAAGACGGGGGAGGACGTTGCTAAGGTTGGGTGAAGCAGCTGCTATCTTTAGCGTTCGGGTCGGGGCTGTGTCGAAGGATCCGATACCACTGAAGGGTCTCCATTGGAGCGAAGAGAAGGTAGGTGCCTGTATATTCGAATTGCGCACACACTACAATATGTTAGATGAGTATAGAGCAGTAATAAGAAAATGAGATCACAAAGGAATAAGGAAGTATCTTACATACTTTGTTAGCTTACAGCTGTTTCTGCTATATGATGTAGTGGACTCATAACCGAGTATCTGAATAACACCTTATAGCTTCATTGGAGCATTGAATATGAGAATATGAAGTGCAATTTATTTGCAATTTCGTTGTGTACATACCACTGCATGTGTATGTTGCTTGCATATGTATGTATGTATATATGTGTGGTCTGATCAATAAGTATCCGGACTGTTGCCATAGTTGTATTTTAATTGCACAGACTTCCTATTTTAAACTCTTCCCACTGTCCATTCTTGGTGGTTAGTGGTGTTCCTTATTTCATGCTTTCTGTTTTGATCAATTTTAGGATGGTGTATCCCACTATGTTTATTATTTCAATTATTACTACCATTAAAGAATTTAAATTTTTCTCTAAATTCTGCCTTCTCTAATGCTAAATTATAAAAGTCCTCATTTAGTTTAAAAGAGGTTAGCAATGCAGACTGATATATTTTCTACTAAAGATCACGTTCTACATTTTGAGTGATTGCCATTTTTATGAATGTATCTAAGGTTTGTATTAAGCTTCTGATACAGCCTGTAAATGCCTGTGCATAGATCTAAATTAACGTCAAGAAAGTTAACTGAGTTACGCTCCTCTTCTATTGATATAGAAAGTCCTATATTTCTAAAATATATGTAGGTCGGTGTTATTTATGCTGTAGAAAACTTTTTAATGAAACAGTTTTGGATGTGAATAAATGTCCACTCTCCTTTCATTATCAATTGTATACTCTACAGAATATTTTCACATTATTTACATTATTTACAATTGACAAATATTTGTCCTCATCTTGTTTGTTGTTAACACAACATTTCAGCTGATATACCCTCCAGCTTTCATCAGATGTCTTGGGGAAATTTCGAACCTCGGTTCTCATTCCTAAGGTGTTGTTGTTGTTTCAAACTCGGAATTTTGGGGTTAGTAGCCCGCGCTCTTAACCACTATGCCATATGCCCATGGACAATTATGGAGTGAATTGTAGGGCTTATAAATCTAATCTTTTCCTATCCTTCCTTAATACCAGTACCCATATGCTGCTCATATCTGCACTCAGTCTGCTTAGGAGGTTGTTGTGTCCTAGCATATGTACTGCTTCTTTTAGTTTCCATATTTTCCAGTGGTGTTCTCTGTCTATTATTTTAACTTCATCCCACAGGGGGAAGTGGTCTCCATTTTTCCATACATGATCAGCTATACCTGATTTATCAATATCTCCTCATGTCACAGCTTTGCGATGTTCCTCTACCCTTATTTTGAGGGGGCGGCATGTTTCGCCTTGGTATAACCTACTACAGTTGCATGGGATGGAGTACATGCAGTCTTTGGTCATATTCTCTTCTATTGGTGGTTTTACTCGAAGGAGATATTTGCAAAGTGTTGTATTACTTTTGAATACTGTCCTGATGTCATATGGGCCGAATATCTTTTGAATCTTTCCGGAGAGGCCTTTCACATAGGGTAGACAGACCGTGGACAGTTTATTGGTTTCATCCTCTCTCTTCTTCATAATGTAAATAATGTACATAATTCCTCATCTCTTAAATATAGAACCAGAATATTTTCAGTTCTGAAGAGGAACACGGAACTACCCAAGTAAAGCTTACCAGTACCAGTATCTCTTTTAGCTTGAGTATGATATAATTGGACCATTGTGGATAGCTGGCATCTATACCAATTTGTGAGATAATACAGCGTCCACCAGAATAATTTAACCCTTTTATACTATATGTGTGTGTGTAATAAATTTATATCTATCTATCTATCTATCTGTCTGTCTGTCTCTCTCTCTCTCTCTATCTATCTCTCTACCTACCTAGCTACCTGCCTGCCTGCCTGCCTGCCTACCTGCATATATATATATATATATATATATATATATATATATGCATATATACACACACATATGTACACATCTCTGCCGAAGAATACGAATCCCAGAAGATGCTCAGATAAGAAGTTTTGTCATTATGCTACACAAATCCCAAAAGAATATTTTTCTTCCTCGTGTCCTGATCACTAGCCCCTCTCTCTCTCTATCTGTCTGTCTGTCTGTCTGTCTCTCTCTGTCGATTACCACTCGCTTCACCAAGACTTCTTCCACCATCACCACCACCACCCTATATAAACTAGCGCACACACTCAGATTCCCCTACTCGATTTTTTTTATATACCTCCACCAAAGGAATACATATCCAGAAGATGCTCTCGTCTAAATTTGTCAGTTTGCAGTACACTCCTGACCTGGTGGTCAATGAGGAAACTAGGGATAGATGAACGGTTAGTGAGAGATGTGCAAGCCATGTACAGGGATGCTGTCAGTAAGATGAGGGTTGGCAACGAGCACAGCAAAGAATTCAAGGTAGAGGTAGGGGTCCACCAAGGTTCAGTCCTCAGCCCCCTTTTATTTATCATAGTCCTCCAGGCAATGACAGAGGAATTCAAGTCAGGATGCCCCTGGGAGCTCCTCTATGCTGACGACCTTGCTCTAATTGCTGAGTCACTATCAGAACTAGAGGACAAGTTTCAGGTGTGGAAACATGGATTAGAATCGAGTAGCCTTAGAATCAACCTAGCTAAAACCAAGGTCCTAATAGGAAGGCAGGCAAACCACAAATCCCTTCAGGTAGATGGCCCTGCTTGATCTGTACCACCCTAACCCTAACCCTACCGTGAAGCATGGTAGTTCGCACACATGCATCATACAATCTACCTTTCACTCTGAGTGAGAGACCCTTTGTCACCAGTAGGGGTAGAAGCTTTCTAAACTTTACCCAGGCTATTCTTATTCTGGTGGTAACACTCTCAGAGCATCCACCCCCACTACTAACTTGGTCACCCAGGTAGTGGAAAATATCAACTACTTCTAGTTTCTCACCCTCAAGTGTGATGGAATCTGTTTTCTGAATATCTATGGTGTCTATTGACCCTGTTCATCTGTCGCATACGAAAGCTATATATATATATATATATATATATATATATATATCAAAATCAAAATCAAATCAAATCAAATCAGATATCAGAAAGCAGAACCAAAATCGAAGTCGATCAACATTAATGGAGATGGCAGCTGTGATACCAGTGCCGGTGACAAGTAAGCGAACCATCCGATCATGGCCGTTGCCAGCGCCGCCCTGACTGGCCTCCGTGCCAGTGGCACATAAAAAGCACCATCCGTTCCTGGCCATTGCCAGCCTCGCCTGGCCCCTGTGCTGGTGGCACGTAAAAAGCACCATCCGTCCGTGGCAGTTTGCCAGCCCCGTCAGGCACCTGTGCGGGTAGCACGTAAAAAGCACCCACTACACTCACGGAGTGGTTGGCGTTAGGAAGGGCATCCAGCCGTAGAAACACTGCCAGATCAGACTGGGCCTGATGCAGCCTTCTGGCTTCCCAGACCCCAGTTGAACCGTCCAACCCAAGCTAGCATGGAAAGCGGACACTAAATGATGATGATGATGATGACATATATATATAAGATTTTATAGCTTGCTTGAAGCATTGTATATGGAATATAATGTTGAAAGATTTAAAAGGCCAAACAATGCAAATAGATTTTAAGATGAGGTAACGTAAACTAAAAGTAAGTTACCTGGTAATGTTTGGTCTTATATGTATCCAATATAAGATACGTATAAGACCAAAGATTACCAGGTAACTTACTTTCAGTTTACGTTACCTCATCTTAAAATCCATTTGCATTGTTTGTCCTTTTAAATCTTTCAACATTATATATATACACACACACACACACATGAATGAGTGGACAAACAAAAGAAAAGAACACTCAATACATTTCATAGGTGCTACATGTATTTAAAACAGTTGGATTCAGTTCTGTGCTACTTTGTGGGCCCCTAACAGAAGCTCAACTCCTTCAGGCCTGAAGGAGTGAGACTCCTGTTAGAGTCCTATGGAAGTTTGAAGTAGTACAGAACGGAATCAGACTGTTTGAAATAATATATATATATATATAATAAATTAATAAATAAATAAAACATATGCACATATACATACATATATGTACATACCTACCCCTACATGTATATACGAGGGACGTTCAATAAGTAATGCCTCTGACCCACTTGCAGTTGTTTGATTGCATGTGCAATCATTTATATCTCTATAGAGTAAGTGGCAAATTACAGCTCTGAATTAATTGTGGTTTCTGATTTACAGGCGTTTGAACTGAGTCAAGTGTGAAATGGATCCTGTTGAGTGTCAAGCAGTGATCCGGTTTTTGTATTTGAAAGGACGCACACCACGGGAGACTTTTGATGAAATGAAAGTAACTTATGGTGATGATGCCTCATCATATGACCTTGTAAAACGCTGGCATCGTGAATTCAAACATGGTCGGAACTCTGTGGAAACAGCTCCCAGATCTGGTCGCCCCCTTCTGCCATTGATGAGGCATCTGTCCGTCAAGTTGAGGCTGCCATTTTGGAAGATCGACGCATAATTATTCGCCAAATAGCCCATGAGGTCAAGATTAGTACCGGGTCTGTGGAAACTATCATTCATGACCATTTGCATATGCAAAAGGTGTCTGCCAGATGGATTCCCAGGTTGCTCACACCTTTCCAGAAGCAAGAACGCGTCGAGTGCTCGAGGGTGAATTTGGAGATGTGCCAAGAAGATGAGTCAAAATTTTTCAAAAGACTGATTACACAGGATGAAATTGGGTCCATCACGATGATCCAGAGACCAAATCCCAGTCAATGAAGAGGAAGCACCGTAACTCACCCCCTCCAAAGAAGGCAAGGGTGCAGCCCTCCGCTGGCAAGGTCATGCTCACAGTCTTCTGGGACCAGGACGGAGTAGTGATGACAGATTTCCTGGCAAAGGGTACCACAATTGCAGGAGCCTATTATGCTTCACTTTTGAAGAAATTAAGAGAAGTTATCAAAATCAAGAGGCGGGGCAAGATCAACAAAGGCATCCTCCTCCTGCAGGACAACGCTCCGGTCCACAACTCGCTTGTCGCCAGATCAGAAGCACAGGCGTATGGCTATGAACTCCTCCCCATTCCCCCTACTTTCCTGACCTTGCACCCTCTGATTTTCACCTCTTCCCAATCATGAAGTTGTTTTTGAAAGGAAAGCGTTTCCCAGATGATGCAGCCTTGATTTCTGAAGTCACGTTGAGGTTGGAGGACCAAGCTGGGTTCTTCTACAAAAACGGTCTCCAGAGCCGCATCAAACGATGGGAGAAATGCGTAACTCTGGGTGGTTCCTATGTAGAAAAAGACTAATAACTGTGCCAAGTTTCGTTGCTCTACTGCTATGGGAAGTGGGTCAGGGACATTACTTATTGAACGCCCCTCGTATACATGCATATATGGGTACAGGACACCAAAAAAACGTTGAACACAATGAGAAACGAAAACATAAACACAAAACCAAGGAAATAGACATTTTTCTTAAACAACGAAAAAATAGAGTACAAGACATACAAAACAAGGAAAATTCCCCTTCTTCAGTCGCCTTTGTTTCATCTACTCCACGTTTCGAAGGTGGAGTAGATATATATATATATATATAGGTGCAGGAGTGGCTGTGTGGTAAGTAGCTTGCTAACCAACCACATGGTTCCGGGTTCAGTCCCACTGCGTGGCATCTTGGGCAAGTGTCTTCTGCTATAGCCCCGGGCCGACCAATGCCTTGTGAGTGGATTTGGTAGACGGAAACTGAAAGAAGCCTGTCGTATATATGTGTGTGTTTGTGTGTCTGTGTTTGTCCCCCTAGCATTGCTTGACAAGCGAAGCTGGTGTGTTTACGTCCCCGTCACTTAGCGGTTCGGCAAAAAAAACCGATAGAATAAGTACTGGGCTTACAAAGAATAAGTCCCGGGGTCGATTCTTGCTCGACTAAAGGCGGTGCTCCAGCATGGCCGCAGTCAAAATGACTGAAACAAGTAAAAGAGTAAAGAGTAAAGAGTATATATATATATCTGGTGTATATATGCATTTCTGTGTGTGTGTATTTAGGTACATGTGTGTGTATGTGTATATACATATATATGTATAAATATGTCACCATTGTCATCACTGATGATGGTTGAGCCATATAGGTGCAAGTTTGGCTGTGTGGTAAGAAGTTTGCTTCTCAACTACATGTCCTGGGTTCAGTCCTATTGCATGGCACCTTGAGAAAGTGATATAGAAAACTGAAAGAAACTTGTCGTGTGTTACTGTCTTCTTGCCTTAACATTGCACGCTGGTTGTAAAGGAGTGCCAGTGTCATGCAAGTGGTGCTCTTTGTTTCCAGTATTCTGTAAAAATATGTCTGATTATGAGGAAATATTACCTTACTTGAAGGTAGTGAGAAAAAATAAAAACTCTGGGTAGTTTGTCTATTTTCTTATTTTCCTCCAAAGGTGTAAAATGAAAGATTTAGGACACAAAATTTTAATTCTATGATTTTCCTGTCTTTTATCTTTTATTTTTCACGTGTTTCAGTCATTAGACTATGGCTATGCTGGAGCACTGCCGTGAAGATTTTTTTTGTCAACAATTTTTTTTCTTTTTGTTCCAATTGATTTTTTTTTTTGACTGATAACAGTTTTTTAAAACAAAATTTGGTTTACAAAAGACAAAAAATATAAATTATTTTTTAATTTTTATTTTACTTTCAGCTGATAACTCTACCAGGGCAGTACTTTTCCTTGTCCTTGCCCTGTATTAAAAGATAGAAATAAAAATTAAATAAAAATAAAAATATAAATATATTGTTGTGAAAATGTAATAAAATAATCTAAATCAATTTATTTTCTATTGAGAAATGTTTACTTTTACATTTTAAAACTGATCTCCCTTGTCTGAGAGGGTTTACATCTTTTACCTGAAAACTTTGCTTTATATAATTCTCATTTCCCCAACAAAAAATGGTTTAATTAATTAATTGATTAATTAATTAATCATACAAATTTTAATTATTGAAATATAGGTCTGGAAAGAAAAGAAAGATGTTAATATCAAAAATTTGTTTCAAGATGAACTCAAAACTTGGCTTTGAGTAATACAAAAATATCTTTATATTGCTTGCCATCTATTTCTATCAACTGGCTCAGGTGGGATGGTTTTAGCAAATTAGAAAACATGTTCATTGAAACAAAGCTCAATCTATTTCAAACCATGACCATCTTGTCTCTGATATTCACATTTTCCCTGTTATAAGGTTTTTTTTACATGGTTCCTAGTCTGAAGATGTTAGAAATGAGCCAGTCAAACAATTATGTAGATATTTCTCTGCTAATTCATTTAGGAGTAAATCTGTTGGATAGCTGAATGTCTCTTCTTAACTGATTCAAGAGTAAATGTCTTATCAGAGAGAGAGCTGGGTGTTTCCTTCATTAATTTATTCAAGCGTAAATGCCTTATAAGACAGAAAGCTGGAGGTATCTTTCATTAATTCATTCAGGAGTAAATGCTTTATTAGTTGGAAAGCTGGATGTCAGCCAATTAGTCAGAAGTAAACAAAGTGATATTCTTGCCTTGATGGTTATAGCAAAGTTTGAACTAATGCCTAGCATCTTAACCAAACAACTAGTTTTTGTTTTTAGTGTGTTTTTTTAAAAGAAGAAGCATATTTATTTATAAGGCTACCATTTTTACTTCAATGTATGCATTACCAACTTTCAATAATTTCTACATCAGAGACTGACAACCAACAGTCCATATTTTTATTACATGTGGCCAATGGGCCACATATATATGATATCTATTGCATATGAAAATACCTCTACACATCACCTATTACCTACTTTTTCATGAGTGGCAATATTTATGTAAACAAAAATTAAAGAAACCATGACACAGAAGACCATCTAAAAATCATCAATTGCTCAGTGGCCCACAAATACATTAATCCTTTTGATACCAACCTGCCTGAGATTGCCCCTGGTTCTATGATACAAATAAAGTTATCTCAATTAAAACCTTCCATCAAAATTTCATGTTAGTTTAAATTCCAGACATCAACTTAATTATTTTAATAAATTCTTCATTATTTTTGCAATAATTGGAACAAAGGTAATATATTTCAGCATAAATATGGCAACAAAAGGGTTAAATTTTTATAAGAAAAGGTCTGAGGCCCTGAGAAAACACTTCAGTGGTTCACTCACTGCTGACCTTTGGTCTACATCCTCTTAATGGTAATTACTCAAGTTGCTAGAAATAAGAGTCAAACTGTCCACAAATCATACTCTTCTGTCTAAAATGGACACAAACCTTCAATCTAACTGACTTAAAATGAAGAAAAGGGAAAACGAAAACGATAAGCAATTTTAAATACTAACTTGGTATGTTTCACAGATCAAATCTGTCAAATTATTTTCTGCTTTTCTTTGTATATGTTCTGAATGAACACCATTAAGAGTGACCCAAGGAACATACATGGGTGGAAGAGGCAAAGCATTAGTTTTCAATGCCATTTGGTGTTCTAAATAGATTCCAGTTGTTCCATTAGCACATGCAATCAGGTTATCTCTTTTACTTATGTGTTTCATAACCTGAAAGGTAAAAAAAGGTGACAACAATATAATTAGTTCATCTATGAGCACAAAAATAAAGTCAAACATGTCAATGTTAATCAATCAATTTCCCTAATGACTAGAGCAAGTTCACAGTCAATGCCTTGGTTGATAAAATAATTAAGGATATGAAGACAGGGAAAGCCCACCCACTCCCACACCCAGCCCATCAGGAATCACTGCTGAGATGCTTCAAACATCTGATGGTGTGGGTTATGGTCTAGTCATCTGTATTGTAAATTAAGTGGTTCACAAAGGAGTCATACCCAATGACTGGTGTAGCAGCACCATAGTCAACTGTTACAAAGGTAAAAGTGATGCTTTCAGTTAGAAATAATTACAGAGGTATCAAACTGTTGGATCAGGTGATGAAAGTTATGGAGAGGGTCATAGCCCAACTAATTAGGGAGAGAGTTAGGCTGGATGAGATGCTGTTTGGTTTATGCAGGAGAAATACCTAGCCAAAGATAAACCTTTGTATTTGGCTTTTGTTGACAGGGAGAAAGCTTTTGACAGGAGTCATCTGATCCCTTATCTGGTGGTCAATGAGGAAACTAGGGATAGACGAGTGGTTAGTGAGAGCTGTACAAGCCATGTACAAGGACACTACCAGTAAGGTGAGGGCTGGCAATGAGTACAGCAAAGAATTCAGGGTACAAGTTGGGGTTCACCAAGTATCAGTCCTCAGCCCCTCTTGTTCATCATAGTCCTCCAGGCAATAACAGAGGAATTCAAGACAGGCTGCCCCAGGGGGCTCCTCTATGCTGTTGACCTTGTTCTTATAGCAGAATCACTACAAGAACTAGGGAAGATCCAGATATGGAAGCAAGGTCTAGAATTGAAGGGTCTTAGAATTAACCTAGCAAAAACCAAAGTCTTAGTAAATAGGAAGGCAGAAAATTAACAAATCTCTTTAGGTAGATTTCCTGCTCGATATGTAGAAACTCCATAAGATGTACCTGGTGTAAGCTTTGGACATGTAAGAGGTGCAGCAATATCAGAGAAAGGTTAAGAGGAAAATAGCTTTTGTGTGTGGAAGATGCACAGCTACAATAAACACTGAAAATGTACAGAAAACAGACTACAACTGCCAGTGGGGTTAGCTGGAGGTAGTAGGTAGCTTCTGTTATCTAGGTGACCAAGTTAGTAGTGGAGGTGGATGCTCCGAGAGCATAGCTGTGAGAATAAGAATAGGTTGGGCAAAGTTCAGAGAGCTCCTACCTCTGCTGGCAACAAAGTGCCTCTTCTTGGAGCAAAAGGCAGATTGTATGATGCCAGTGTACAAACAGCTATGCTACACGGCAGTGAAACATGGGCTATGGCACGTGAAAAGCTCCTTTCGAGTGTTGGGCCTCATGGATGCAATGACTGAGACCTTTGGCATTATGCCATGCTTGAGAAGAAGACCCATCAAGCCAAGTAAAATTGCAGTCACAGCAGATACCAGTGTTGTGCAAATGGCACCTATACCAGTGGCATGTAAAAGCACCCATTACACTCTTGGAGAGGTTGGTGTTAGGAAGGGCATCCAGCTGTAGAAACCATGCCAAATCAGATTGGGATCTGGTGCAGCCTTCCAGCTTGCAAGCCCTGGTCAAACCATCCAACCAATGCTAGCATGGACAACGGCCACTAAATGATGATGATGATATCAATTTGTGTGTGTGTATATATATATATATATATATATATATATATATATATATATATATATATATACATATATATACATACATGTATATATATAGTTAATCCAAACATGAACAAAGAGAAAACACAACAATGCGAAGACATGGAACAAGTATAGTGTTCTTGGACGCTCAGGAAAGGAAAGAAAGAAGGAGGATTTAAGTTATTGAGCAGAGCTCTTCTTCAGAAACATAGAAAAAGGAAAATCCAAGGAAGGGAAGACAGAGGAAAAAATCGCCAACGATAAACACATGGTCACATATTGAAATATGCTGCATATTTTTTCCTCTGTCTTCCCTTCCTTGGATTTTCCATATATATATATATATATATATATATATATAGATACATACGAGGGGTTTCTTTCAGTTTCCGTCTACCAAATCCACTCACAAGGCTTTTGTATCGTCTGTCTGGATGTTTTGTGTTCTTGTCCCATTTTTGATATTCCTTTTCATATATACGTATAAGTATGTATATATATATATATATCATCATCACCATCATAGTTTAACGTCTGCTTTCCATGCTAGCATGGGTTGGACGATTTGACTGAGGTCTGGCGAACCAGATGGCTGCACCAGACTCCAATCTGATCTGGCAGAGTTTCTACAGCTGGATGCCCTTCCTAACGCCAACCACTCTGAGAGTGTAGTGGGTGATTTTACATGCCACCGGCATGAGGGCCAGTCAGGCAGTACTGGCAAGGGCCATGCTCAAATGGTTCTTTTTTTGTGCCATCTGCACAGGAGCCAGTCTAGTGGCACTGGCAACGACCTTGCATGAATGTTTTTTCATGTGCCACCAGCACAAATGCCAGTAAGGCGATGCAGGTAACGAACACGCTCGAATGGTGCTTTTTACGTGCCATCGGCATGGAGGCCAGCTTGTTGCTCTGCTAACGATCACGCTTGTATGGTACTCTTAGCGCTCTATTAGCACAGATGCCAGTCATTGAATTTGATTTCGATTTCACTTGCCGCGACAGGTCATCGCAGGCAGAGTTTAGTGTCCACTGAAGGAAAGGTACGCATAAGTGGGCTGGTTAAAACTTCATGCATTGTTCATCTTTCACATCTTACAGTATGCGTTATAACAACTTTTATCATCACAACTGCTGACTTCGACACCACATCATATTGTTCACAAATCAATCTCACCCGTTACATTTATATAAATTTGATGCACAATATATGGATTTATATAATCCAGTAGTAATCACAAAAGAAGCTTCTGTAGTAGACTCAGCTACAAACAATATAGTAAACCAATACATAGGTATAATGTAGAGTCCTATGCAGTTGAAATCCAGTATATCCAATCAGTGAAAATTATTTCATAAAGTGTATATAGAATATAAAGAAAATCAGAAGGCCTAAGATGAATATATTTATTTATTTCCATAGGATGATGATTGTTTCACAGCCAACATCATGTGAAAATAATGAATTATTTTACATATCTGCACTAGTTTGTATACTATAAATTGCATAATATTATTGTACATTTTAGAAACGAATGCAGATATACAAGGTTAGTTCTTCAGATCAGCAGAATATCAGTATACTGGAGTTGAAAATTGATGTAACCATGATATATTTATCTTCAAAAAGTCAGCGTATTTTCTTAGAATGTCTGCTTTCAGGTAGACATTCCTCAATTTTGATGCAAAATGTTTGATGGAACTTGCTAAACAGTCTACATCAAACAGAATGTTCACATCTATCCTCTTGTCTCCAGACCTCCCACCACATAAGCAAACTGATTTTTCCTTAATGGCATGTTAATTCTGATGAATTGATGAATTTTTTTTCCAGATTATCTACCCTACTTGTTCACATTACTATTAGCTGTTTGTTTAACCTCTCTTGAATTAGCACAACATTAATATATACTTTGTAAAAACATAGCAACAAAGTTTTAGTAAATCATTGCATAAAACTAAACCTAAATGTAGTAAAAAACAAAAAGACTTTAACTGAAATGTTAGTTATATTATTTCCTCCAAAACCCTCTGTAACATATCACATTTTAAAAATATTTACTATATTGAATCTTGCCATAGCGATTGCATATATAAGCTCTAATATATATGGACATTTTCTGATTCTCTAACAAGAAAGAAAAATTTATATAGAATGGATGGTATAAAGGCAAGGGAGCACATCAGAACTATTATGAATAACTAATTTAGGGTTGAAAGTTGTAATGGTTAACTTCCAGCTGTCCATTTGGACTTTCATTACTTTTAGAATATGAAAAATAAAATTCCAGATCTATTTAGTAGGAATCTGGATGTTTGCTATAGGGGTTCTGATCCTGAGCCCAAACTTTCCTAGAATAATTCTTTCTAATTTTGGCAGAAAGCTAATAATTTTGAGGGAAGAGAAATGCTAATTACATCAATCCTAGGAACCAACTGATTTTAATGAGCCCAAAAAGATGAAAGACAAATTTGACCCTGGCTGCATTTGAACTCAGAATGTAAAGAGCTAGAAGAAATACTGTTGAGCATTTTGTCCTGCATGGTAATGATTCAGCCAGTTCACCATTCTAACCTTCCGAGAGTAATGAACTTACATTCTGTCTGGAATAATAAACATCACTTATTCACTAAATATTATAGAAACTTGGATGCTCTCTACTTTTAGAAGGTAAAACGGTGCTGAAATTAAGAGTATAATCTAGATAGTTGCAACTGAAGTTGTTTCTAGAAAAAATATATTTGAGAGATCAAAATTACAAATACTTACCATTTTTACACATTTTTCTGGCTTTTGAATTTTAAACATGCATGTTTCCAAATCATAAATAAACTTTACATAAATGTTAGGGTCTTCTAAAACGTGTATTGCACAGGTCTACAAAACAGAAAAAGCAATTTTAAAATATTGGTTTCTTTCAACTAGGTACAAAACTCTAAAGAAAATAGGATATTATGAAACAATATAAATATTGTGATTTTAGCAACAAAGCAGAAGTAAAACTTCAGCAAAGAATCAAAACTGAGCTAGATTCTTAGTTCACTATAGGACTGGACCATACCTTTAGTTTATTACAAAAACTATAGAGTATTCTTAATTAATTATAAGCTTATCACTTACACTTTACATTTGTTGCTATGAGTTTGAAAATAATGATTTCTTTCAAGTGGATAAGAGAGAAGACAGCCAGGAATACAGAAAAGAATCAAAATTTGTATATATTCTGGGAAGACCAAAGGTTTGAATTATGCTAAATCATTGGAAAGAAGTCTGTTCAAAATGACATTGGCATCTTTCTTAATGGTTATTCAACAAGGAATTTGAGTCATATAGTGAAAATCTTCTTTGAGTAGAACCCAACAAAGGCAGTAACTACTAAGGTTACCACAGAAATCACTAATTATGAAATTAGGGACCTAAAAGCTGTAAGTTCATCTACGATAGTTACAGGGATGCTAAATGTACCAGGTTTCATACTCTACAAGCTTCTACATTAATTAAGTAATGACTGGCAGAGCAGTGTTATTATAAACTACAATAAAGGTTTGTATAAAAGAGATGAGTTTACAAAAGGTTCAGATTAATGTATGAGATTAGTTGAAAGGGATTCGTAAAGATGCTAGAGCAAGATGGGGGGGGGGGTAGTTTCAATAACATTGTTTGGATTTATTTAGGGTTTAGAACTACAAGAGCAATAGTTCAACTATATTTCATGATTATAGGCTGAGAAAACTTTCTGTAGTCTGGTGGGAGAGCAAAATTTTCAAAAATAGACTAGACTACCAGTGACCTGTTGGGTCACCAGTAGTTCAAGGTACCCAAAAAAACTGCATATCTCAGGAATCCATGGTCTGGTTTATGTGAAACTCCTGTTATTCCATGTGTATTCACATTTCAACGATACCTTACTTTCAAAGCATTTCCCCATTATACACTGGTTTGGCTATTTATAAAAGTACCTGAAAAAACAGCACATCTCAGTAACCTGTGGTCCGATTTACACAAAACTTGGTTTATTCTGTTTGTATTCACATGATCATCCAATTCATGATGTCTCCTGCTTTTGTTTCTTTCCCTCTGTTTCACCAGATGCTCAGCTCTTCAAGTGTCCAATTCCTGATCTCTCCTGCTACTGTCTCTTTCCCTCTGATCCACCGGATACTCAGCCCTTGCTTTATCAGTCTCATCAACTCTTATACTCACATGCCTGTCCCAATCTTGGGTAAATATTTCATAAAGAACCCATTGGTCCTCTGGTGTGAAATAATTTTTTCCACGGGTTTTTTCGAGTGCATTCAAAGTATTTCACCTCCAAACCCACTGCAAGCCACTTTCTTCCAGAAAAGAAAGTGAGGAGGGGTTGTGGGGACCTCACAGTTTCCCACCAACAATTTTATTTTGTGTTTTTTTTTCTTTTCCAGGTTATTTTGCATGCTTTCAATGAATGTGACATCGAAATCACACGTAAAGAGCTCCTTTCTCCAGAAAAGGAAAGATTTAGTTGCTATTTCTTGCTCAGCCTGCTACCATGTAACAGCTATTTATGGTCTTTTATTGCAAATAGCTTGTTACGTGGTAGCAGAGCATGTTAGAAATAGCAGCCAAATCTTTGGTGATGAGATACGTTTTCACACTGAGGTCTTTTACAAAATATTTACCTTATTTTTAAAGTCATTTTCACTTTAAAATATTTTTTAAATATGCCAAAAAAAATTTTTGTAATGGTATTTACTTGAAAATAATTTTTAAAACGATTAAACTATTGTCTGTTTAAAGAAAGCTAAAATATAAATACTTACTGTACAAATAACTTACATGTTTAAAATCACTTTCACTTAAAAATATTTGTAAATGATTAAAATATTCTGTTTAACAAAAGTGAAAATAGAA
Organism: Octopus sinensis; assembly: GCF_006345805.1. Lineage (NCBI taxonomy): Eukaryota > Metazoa > Mollusca > Cephalopoda > Octopoda > Octopodidae > Octopus > Octopus sinensis. Next base: position 89,284,271 of record NC_043003.1, read on the forward strand.
ACTTTTAATGTAAAAAACAATTCATATATTTTTCCGTTGGCAAGTTAAAGTCACTAATACTTTTACCCATTGTAATGTGTCTAATCGAAAGGTTAGAGTTTTTTTTCCTTTACAGGATTAATTTATTTTCTGAGTATTTTCCTGTTATGCACTGTTTTGGGTATTTATACCTCCAAAGCCCCCAGTATCGCCAAAACCAGTTGTCCAATTTATGCAAAACTTGTTTTATTCCGTTTGTATTTACACTTCAGGGGAATCTTAATTCATAGTATTTTCCCATTATGCACCAGTTTGGCTGTGTAACATTGCAAGCAAGCAAGAGTGAAGTTCATTTTCAATATAATATAGATGAATGTCTCATGAGGACATTTCAAGTCATATCGAATAGTGATGTGAAAAAGGTTAGGGCAGGCAATTAATTTATATAATATTGGTTTCTTCAGTATCTCAGACCTGTATTTTCATCATAGTTCTTGAGGTATAAATGAAGAATTGAATTCCTCAGGAACTTTCATATGCTGAATCTAATTCTAGAATCTGTTCAGGTGATGTAGAAAAAGTTCCATGGAAGGATAGACTGGAGTTAATAGGGTCAAAGACCAAATTATTAATCAGCAACACAAAGCACAAAAACCCAGTGATAACTTAAAAGTGCTTTTGCATTATTTGTAGAAAGGTGATAAGCAGAAATATAATAACAATAATAATATGTATTTGGTGTGTTCAATGAATAAAGAAAAGGTAACATGGGGTCAGAATGACAAAACAATAATGAGCTTAGACAAACACTAGATGTACAGGAGATTCCATTAAACAAAATCCTTTTATTGTCCAGATCTCTTGCTAGTTGTAGTAGTTTCTTTTATCTAAGAATTAGTGATGAAAGTAGAAGTGAAAGTAAAGAAGTGGTGTTAGTAGGTGAAATTTCAGAGCTCTGTTCTTGCATTGGCAACAAAGGATATCTTTTTCGATATAAAAGACACAAAAGACATAGTTGCTGTCATGTAACCTCAAATAAAAAGATGAAAGGGAGCACAGGGTCGAGAGGGGTGTCAATAAGCTATTCTGTAAAACTCCTCTCACCCATACCAGCAGACAAAAATAGGTGTTAAAAGACTATTCCCAATGATTTTCATTAAGCAGAGGCAAGGTTAATTTTGTACAATATACACAACTGCAATATGAACCACTACAACATAAACTATTACAATATATGAGGGTGGGCTGAAAAGTTCCTGACTTTAGGTAAAAAAAATATAAGAGGATCAGTTAATCATGATTTTACTCAACATATTATTTTTTTAATTATTTCTATTATTTATTTTTACTCTGTGGTATCTAACATGTCCAAGCAACAAGAAAGTATTTATACTACAGCTTGATCTGCTAGAAATTACATCAAATCTCATGTTTTCATCTTGAGAAAAAAAAAGATGGATACAAGTTGTATGTCTAGGACTACATTATTCAATCTGTGTTTCCTTTTTTTAATAATGTAGTCCTGGATATATTATGTCTGATAAAAAGACAGGTTGATTATAATTATAATAACAGGTTGGTCATAGATGGATTACTTTTGATCAAAAATAAGCACTTAATTACAGGTGTGCCAAGTTGCTGAGATCTAGGTATCTGTGTCCATAGACACAGCACAGCCATAGTGACAAGATGTAAGCCTCTACATCACAGTTTACTGTCTTTACCTTCTGAACTCAGTCATTTGCACAGTGTTAAGTAGGATATGCTATATTTCTTTTTTTGAGTTTTCTTTCCTTTGAAAAATCAAATTTGGCAAACCTAAAATGCTTTCATAAATGGAAATCTGAATTAAAGTTTTCAAAATTATGAATTGAAATTTGAACTTGAATAGTAATAGAATGTTTTTCTGTTTTTCAATTCTTGTTTTTTTTTTTTTTTGACAAACGTTAAAATTTTCATTTTACTTTAATTTTTTTTTTCAATTTATGAAAAAGTTTTATCCATTTTCAAGATCAAAAATATTGAAAACTAAAAAACATAATTTGAACAAAATAAAATGAAAGCAAATGTCTTCTATGGTTAGGAAAAAAAATCACATTTTGGCATTAGTCTTAAAGAATTGGTAAACCTACTAAGTTCAAGTGATATATGTTAGGAATTTGATGAGACTGACCTCTAAAATATTCACTGAGCATTCCTCAGCACCATGCTGACAAGTGAATTTCCAACTTTTACCATCCTTCTGCTCCTGGAAAAAAAAAAAAAAAAAATAATAAAAACCTTTCAACCAGATTAATAATGATTTCTGATTTAGGCATAAGTCAAACAATTTTGAGGGGAATGGGGGTTAGTGATACTACTGAACCCAGTACTAAACTGATACTTTATTTTATCAGCCCTGAAAGGAGGAAAAATAAAGCTGACCTTGGTGGGTTAGAATGTAGAGAGCCTGAACAAACAATTTTTTCTGATACCTTAATAATTTTTCTACCTTACCACTTTTGGTTTCTATTTTATACACAACTCCACTAATTTTGAGATGAGAGTGTTAGTTGATACCATCAGCCCCAGTACTTGACTGGTATTTTATTTTATCAACTTTAGAGGGATGAAAGACAAGGTGGACCTTGATGTGAAAGAAATAGCAAAAGGTATTGATTTTCCTGATGCTCTAACAATTCTCCAAGCTCATCACCTTCCAACCAGATTAATAGTACATGGTAAAAACTTATAATCTGTGAAAATATACATACAGTTAACAATATTATTATATTGACTTTTCATTTATTTTGTGGTGTCAAAATTTTAATCACACAACAGCAAACTTGGTCATTTGCAGTGGAACTGTATCAATGTGCAGTGGGACGATGAAGATTTTGCTGCCTCACAAAATAAATCAATAGTGAATATAACAATTTTTGTGTTAATACATGACACCTCTTTAGCATTTAAACTGGCCATACTCGAACCCAATCTTCTACCTGTTTCTGTTCAAACTGACCAGATCTAGTTTCTCACACCTTCCCCACAATGTCATTCTAAAAATAAATACTTACATCATTGCAATCTTTTTTCTAGAAGATGATGTGCAATTAATTCAAAACGGTGTGAATAAATAAGTATTACATTTGACAGAATAATCTGAATGCTAAAGGGTTCAATGACTTTTCCATGATGTAACTACTTCCATTTCCAAAAATGATCTCAGTTGTAGTCACTTGCCAAACAAATACAACTTTGAGGTTAGGGTTGGCTAACTCCTTATTTAAAAATATGATAGAAAGATAATCTTGCTGGCTGTCATTAAAAACTGATGGGGAAATAGGTTTCTACAAAATGGTTTCTCCTCTGCATCATCCTTAGTGAAAATGAAATCTCTAATGGTGAGTTTTAAAGGCCTATTAATGGTTATAAGACATATCTATTTTATAACAAGGAATATTAAATGAAGTATAACTTTAAAACAAGGAGAATTATCTACAAAAAATTACTTACATAAGCATTTCCATATGGCACCAAGCCAAGGTTGATAATTGATTTAAGTTTTATGAAAGTAGGAAACAACTGCTTAATGATGAAGTTTTGGCAATCAGGACAGAGGGCTTCATAATAGAGAGTAAAATTAACGAGTTGATTACGAGACTTCCACGCTGCACATTGATTCAATACCTGAAAATTTATTTAAAAAAAAATAAAATGAAAAGAAAGTAAAACAGAAAATTTATTATGAACTGGACACCATAAGAAATACAGTTGTTGTAGGTTTCCTAATAATAGTAAATAAAATTATGTAAATTTGTCCCAAGGAGTGTTCAAGGACTTAGCATTTAGGAGTATTTAAGTGCTTAGCCCTCGTTTCATGGTATTAACTCTATTGTTGATAGTTCTTGATGTTTCAAATACTTTCTTCTTATGAAAAGGAAAACATTAAAAACTTGGATGAGATAAAAGAAATTTTTATACTTGGAAGGCATTATTACATGCAAGAAATCATTATCTAGTGATTGTTGTAGAATTAATCATACAAATGCCGCTGCTGCCATTTAAAGTTCACTTTTCCATGTTTGCATGGATCAGATGGAATTTGTTAAAGTAAAATTTTTACAGTTGGAACTCCTTTTTCTTGTCAGCCTTCATTTGTTTCCAGGTAGGGTAATATTTCCCCATGGCCAGACATGTTTTCCACAGAAGACTGGAAATGAAGTACATCATTCACATGATGATAATGTTCATTTACAACCTTCATGTGATATCTAGACAAGGGTATACATGCACACATGAGAGGCTGCTTTTAATTTCCACCAATCAGATCCACTCACAAGATCTTGGTCAGCTATAGTAGAAGACATCTGACCAAGGTGCCATGCAGTGAGGCTGTATCCAAGACCACTCAGTTGGGAAACAAGCTGCTAAACTACACAACCATAAAAGACAAGTACATATATATCAGCCCCCTTCTATTCATCATAGTCCTCCAGGCAATAACAGAGGAATTTAAGATGGGTTGTCCCTGGGAGCTCCTCTATGCCGATGACCTAGGCCTTGTAGCAGAATTGCTACTGGAACTAGAGAAGAAATTTCGTGTGTGGCAGCTAGGTTTAGAATCAAAAGGCCTTAGAGTCAATGTAGCAAAGACCAAAGTTCTAGTAAGTAGGAAGGCAAACTCACCACACACCCCTTCAGGTAGGTGGCCCTGCTCGATCTGTAGAAAAGGTGTAGGTAGAAACTCCATAAGATGTACCCAGTGTAAGCTATGGACACATAAGAGGTGCAGCAATATCAAAGGAAAATTAACCGAGAAGATAGCTTTCGTGTGCGGCAGATGCACAGGGGCAATTGACACCATTGCTACTCAGAAAACAGATTCCATCACACTCCAGGGGAAGAAACTAGAAGTATTTGATAGTTTCTGCTACCTAGGTGACCAAGTTAGTAGTGGGGGGTGGATGCTCAGAGAGCGTTACCACTAGAATAAGAATAGCTTGGGCAAAGTTTAGGAAGCTTCTCCCCCTACTGGCGACAAAGGGTCTCTCGCTCAGAGTGAAAGGTAGGTTGTACGATGCATGTGTGTGAACTGCCATGCTTCATAGCAGTGAAACGTGGGCTGTGACTGCGGAGGACATGCGTAGGCTTGAAAGAAATGAAGCTAGCATGATCCGCTGGATGTGTAATATCAGTGTCCATGCACGACAGAGTGTAAGTATCCTGAGAGAAATGTTGGACATAAGAAGCATTGGATGCAGCATGCAGGAGAGATGATTGTGTTGGTACGGTCATGTACTAAGGATGGACGAGGAGAGATGTGTGAAGAAGTGCCACTCCCAAACTGTTGAAGGAACCTGGGGTAGAGGCAGACCCAGGAAGACATGGGACGAGGTGGTCAAGCATGACCTTCATACTTTGAGCCTCACAGAGGCTATGACGAAAGACCGAGACCTCTGGAGATATGCTGTAACTTCGAAGACCCGACAAATGAAGTAGAGTGACTCGCTGTTCTTGAGGATTTGAAGACCCAACAAATGAAGTGAGTTCATGCTTGCAGGACAGCCTGCTGCGCTGACCTTGGATCATAGAGTGACTCCCTGTTCTTGAGGAGACCTGTTGAGTCAAGTTCGTCAACATAAAAAATTCGAATGGTAATTGTAGTTAAGATACCAGTGCTGGTGACACGTAAAAGCACTGTTCAAGCGTAGCAGTTACTGGCGTCCGTGTCGGTGACACATAAAAGCATAAACTGATCATGGCCATTTGCCAGCCTGCGCTGGCTCCTGTGCCGGTGGCCCCTAAAAAGCACCCACTACACTCACGGAGTGGTTGGCGTTAGGAAGGGCATCCAGCTATAGAAACACTGCCAAATCAGACTGGAGCCTGGTGCAGCCTCCATGGCTTACCAGACCCCGGTCGAACCGTCCAACTCATGCTTGCATGGAAAACGGACGTTAAATGATGATGATGATGATGATGATATATATATATATATATATATATATATATATATATATATATATATATATATATATATGTGTAAATGTGCATAGAATAATATATCAGTTGAATAAAGTTAAAACATGGTCTGGTTTTCACATTTCTTATTATGAAATGCTAAAAAAATATTTTTTTTTTACAATGTTGAAGTAAAACATTAAAAAAATATTTTATAATGTTCATAAAGTTCTATTAGCACTTTCATATGTTTATAGTAATCATCAGATTTCAAAATGTATTTGACTGACAGTTGAGTTCTTGACAACTGTAGTAAAATGACTAACTTCTTTCTTTTGGAACCTCTTAGAATGCTCCAACAAGCCGAATTTTTGGAATATGGTTTTGACCAATCTGTATGCAGCTTAGACATCATGTTTGCTGGGTGTACCAATATTGCTGGTATAGATCCTGCCTTTATTTTAACCAATTAGCTTGCAGTTTACATGTAATGGTATTATGAGTGAGCAAACTTAATTGGTTTTTATCATTTTTATTTCAATTGGTGGGAGTCTTCTGTAATTTGTTTATATTCATATGTTAAAGATATTTTCTAATCCACATCATTAACTGGTTGTTATTTCCATTCAGAACAGGTTTGAACATTTTGCTAAACCGTTTTTCTTCTATCTTTCTTCCAACTTCACTTGTGTTATGTAGTTTGTGGAAAAGAAAAAGATTAGAAACATTTTCTGATCATAAGTCTCAATATGTTTGCTCAATGGAATTTGGTGAACATTGGTGTTCCAGATTTGTTGTCTGTGGACTCGTGAGCATTCCAATAATACAATCCCTGTCTCGCCAATTGCATTCTGTTGTTTTGGGCAGATGTGACAGGAAATCAATGAAACTGGGTATGTGATTACATAGTGGTTTTAGGAAATGTCAGTGAGGTTGCTCAGATGATGTGTAGGACAGGCTGAACTATCTATAATGGGTCTTAGTTTAAGGCCTTTTGGTTGTAGTGGTTTTATGTATTCACTACCTTGTTCCTTTATAGCATTTTGCATTTCTTTTGACTTATGTATTTTAGGTAAGCCCTAGAAGTTGCTGGATTTTGACTCAAAATTGGTAATATAGTCTCTTTCATTAGAAGTGAGGGAGTTATGTTTTGAGACTAAATAATTGAGTTTCTTCATCATGTGGTGGTCAATATTTGAGAGTATTTCATGGTAGAACAACCAGTTAATGATGTAGATTAAAAAATATCTCTAACATGAATATAAACAAATTACAGAATATCGGTACACCAGGAAAACTGTGATATTTAAGCTACATGCAGATTGGTCAAATAGCTATTCTAAAAATTCAGCTTGTTGGAGCATTCTAAGAGGTAATATAGTTATCAAGAACTCAACTGTCAGCAAAACACATTTGAAATCTAATGATTACTCTACGTATGAAAGCAATAATTTAACTCTATGAGCATTACAAAATATTTTTTCTAATGTTTTATTGTGTCTGGGGAGAATTATTCTCTTTTAGTGCCTTCTTAATTTAACAGACTCACTGGTCTTATTTCCACTCATTTACTTATTTATTTTTACTACTATTTTCATTGTGTCTTGCTACCTTTTCAATAGTCGTTAACTCTGTTATTGGCACTGCATTCTTTTTCTGTTTGTTTGTGCGCATTTGTCAGTGTGCATGCACATACACATATGTATGTGTGTGTGTGCATGTATGTGTGCGTGCATGTATATGTGTATGCATAAGCACATGTTTGTATGTATGTACCCTGCATGTATGTGTGTGTGTATGCATATATATATATATATGTATGCATGTGTGCTCGTTTGTATGTATGTATTCTGCATATCCATGTGCTTGTGTGTTCATGTTTGTGTGTGCATATCTCAGAGAGTGCAGATGCATTCCACCAATGCTACACATACATACATACATATGTGTATACACATGCACTCTGAAGCACACAAAAAAATTAATCTGGTGAATGTGTTAAATAATAAGGCACTAAAAGAGAATGACTCTCCCCAGACACAATACAATAAATATGTTATGTGTTATGCACACAAAATATATGAACTGAAATGAATAAAAAAACACTGTATATTTTAAATTGGAAATGAAGTTACAGAAAGATACAGGCATGTAAAATAAAACATACATCTTCTCGTTCATCTGTCTCTCTGCAAATATGATTAACATGAAACAAAAGGGTAATGAGAAGGAAAAGAAAAAGATAATGAAACAAAAGTTTGTCCAAGGAAAAGTTTAAAGTCTGATAAATTCACAGAAAAACGAAAACAAACTAAAAAAAATAATAACTCGCATTTATTGTGTTTGCCACCCTTCCTCAACTAGCCTCTCGCTTCTCTCAGGTTGCCCACCGGCACCGACGCTGCGCATGCAGACCCCTTCCGACTGTGCCAAAAGCTCAATCGCAAACTAATTGAAGACGATATTTCTCTAGTCTCAAGCGAGTGCTCAACAACAGGGTCGATTCTTCCACACGTGTGCCCCTCTGGGTCCGCTCATTTTTGTAAGGGCTGTTGATGTTACTCGATCAGTCCACTCGCCCTTCAATGTCTGCTACTTGGATGGCTCGGCTCAGTCTGTAGTAAGAGACCTTCAGCAGGTCACAACTACCTTTATCTCTATATCTACCTCCTTTCACATGACTTAGTAGTAAGCAGTAACCAAAAACTAGAAATTCTCTAACAAACTAACATTTGTATTCTATTTACAACTTGATGAAATTGTGAATAGGTAATGGTTGAATTAAAGTTGCGTAGACTATAAACTATTTCTTCTGTCAATTTATTTCCAAGAATCCTGAAACCATTTACGCAACTCGCAGCTTTTCTTTAAATACAACCTTTTCAACTTTACTCAAGCTGCCTCGACCAAACTTATTAAACCTGTCATTGTATGTTAATGTAACTAAGTTTTTTTTTTTAATCCGTACGAAAATGACCTGCATCGATAAATAGTCATATTTTCATGCAGGAAGAAGACAACTTGGCTAATCGTCTTAAAACATACACTCATTAAGTAATGCAGTTAGCTGACGGGATGTTCAAGGCCCGAACGTTTTCGATCAGTAGTCTACTCGTTCAAGACTGATCTGAGGTTAATCAATAAAATATGCATTCAAACAAAATATTTCAACGATAGAAATGCTTTTGTTTCAAATGATTTCTCTTTACTTAGACACGCAACCAAATTTGTAAGGGATTACTTATTTATATACATAATCGAACATGTTGTTATCCATCTCAGACGGGTGGAAGTTAGGTTCGTAATGGATTTGAAGAATGCAACGTAAGACAGAAGACAACGCCAAAAACTTTAATGCATCTCCGTCATCTCGACATCCCTAATTAAAACAGAAATAAAATATCTAAGAATATTCTCTTTATCTCCCCTATTACTAATGTTACAGCTGTTCTCTCCATACATAAACATATATCACTTACTTTACATTTGTCGGCTATCTCTTGCGAAGAACACCAAACACTGGGCGGCACATTGCAGTCCGTTGGAAATGTCTCCGACATCAGATTACCAGCTAGCATTATTAGACTGATAAAAGCTATCATCATGTTAAGTGGAAGGAAAGCCATGACTGAAATGAAATAGGTCAATGAGAGAAGGAAAAGACTTCAAGTCAACTGCTTTTATTTTCAATAATAATGATGTTCTTAGTTGCATACACACACCCGTGTGCGTGTCTGTACCTTTAAAATGTTATTAGAAACATTTCTCGACATAGTTACAATATTTGAAAAAAAAATTTTCTTCAATTAAAATTATTAATTATATTTAAAGATTTATTAAAAAAAAAAAGAAAGATTGACGCATCTGACGGTCTGTGTTGATCTGTATTTTTTTTTTCATCTTTTACTTGTTTCAGTCAGTAAACTACGACCATGCTGGGGCACCGCCTTAAAGAATTTTAGTCAAATAAAATCAACTCCAGTACTTATAATTTTCTAAAGCCTGGAACTTATTCTATCGACTCCCTTTGCTGAATCGCTAAGGCACAGGGACGTAAGCACACCAACACCGGTAGCCAAGCGGCGGTGGGAGACACACACACACGACGAGTTTCTTTCAATTTCCGTCTACCAAATCCACTCACAAGCCTTTGGTCAGCCCAAAGCTATAGTAGAAGACACTTGCTCAAGGAGCCATGCAGTAGGACTGAACCTAGAACCATGTGGTGGGAAGAAAACCTGATGGGTTTTTTCTATATAATTAATAATTTATAATTTAAGAATTTTTTCAAATATGCTTGTGTGTGTGTATGCATTATGTAGAATCTAAAGTGCTAGAGGTGTGAAATGTGTGGCTGCATATGCCTTTCCAAGGCTGGGTATGTCGATCATCTGAAGTTCCATGAAAGTCCCATATATGCAACAACCTTCCTCCTAAACATGTAGATTCAATGTGTGTTGGCATGGTTTCTATGGCTGGATGCTCTTCCTAACACCTACTGCTTTACAGAGTATGCTGGGTGCTTTTATGTGGCACTGCATGGGCACTTTTACATGGTGTTGCACAAGCACTTTTACGTGACACTGCCATGAGTGCTTTTTACCACCAGAGGGACCAGTATTAACACTTCTGCTGTGGAGTACAGGTCTTCTTGAATACTGCATTTTTGACTCTGAGGAAAAAAAAATATTTACAAATGTTCACTACCTTACAAAAACTATATCAGCTAAACAAATGACCTTCTCTAAAAACACTATTTCAGAATACTACCACCATTCTCTTTGAGCATGTAAAAGATGAATTTAGCTGGGGTAAAATGAATAAGACAAGTAAATTTGCCTCTTCAATTCTTCAGAATTACATTTGGAGAAAGACTCGTACACATCAATATCCATCCTTAGACATAAGAAAAATCAGAAATGCAACAAAAATTTTAAATATTTAAGTCAAATGAAAGAGAATGGGAAAATGACACATGAAATGAAATTAACTAATCTCAACAAAATCTAAAACTTCAATATAAAATATTCTCTATAGTTTCTTCATGGTCTACTGAAGTGGCCCCCTTCTCGTTATATTTACACACCATGCAATTAAAGAATAGAAATTGAAGTTAGCCATGATTCATTTTGCTCTAATTTAGACCTTTCTTTTGAAGATTGAAAATTATCAAATTAGACATTAGTGTGGGAAATCCAATAGAGAAAAGAATATAGTTAAACACCAAAAATTATCCAGATATTTTAATAGTAACAATTGGATCAAAGTTGAGGAAAAAGTTCTTGAAAAATAAAGTAACTGTCTCCAGGTGAGGCTCATGTGGGTGCTTGGCTGTTCCAATGCCTCAGCCCCCACCATTGCCTGTGGTAATGCCGCGTGCATGTTGGCTTGCGTTAGTAGGTCCTGTTGAACCATGTGGTGTGTGACCAATTGAATCAATGTGTTTTTTCCTTTCTTTGTTCCTCTTTTATCACTTTTTCTCTCCTGGTTTTGGTTTGTATTTTTAATGTGGTTTTGTATTATGAATATATCATATACATATGTGTTATATTCCAACAAAAATAGGTTTCATTAGTCGCCACCTAACTGTTTCAAAATCTTTCAACTTCAACAATAACAACTAAACTGAACAATTTTTACTTCGAAAGAGGATGCTACAGTACAAACTGATGATGCAATACCTGCAATGTAATGATTTCAAACAAGTAGGGAGAAAATAAACAAGAAATCAAACATTACTTATTTTGCCCGGGTTACCATATTTCTAAATGAAAATTCGTCTATGTTTCTGATGGTGTGGATTGCAATAATGTCGGAATTTGATGTGAAAATAATATGGTTGGGTGGGGAACAGGTAATTCACGCACCTTGGCCTTTGTTTCCTCATACGTTTTGCCAGATCTATGAAAAAGGTTTTCACAACAAATTTTGATATAATCGTTATCTAGTTGTCTGAACAATATATCTGGAAAATTTAATGAAAAGCATGCATTTTTCCGAAGGCTATGAAGAAACAAAGTCGATTATATCAAAATTAAAACAATTTTGAAGTATTCTAATTTTATTGTCAACATTAATGAAATGTATCGAACTTAGTTTTTAATTCAATTATTTAGAAAGTAGAAAAGACGCGCGAATAATACGAATCGAAGCAAACGAACGTCGCGTGACTTCTTCCTTCTTTACATTCTCTCCATTCCGAAGTCATGAAATAAACAGCGTTTGAACTTCCGGCGAGAAGCGGAAGTTGTTATTTCTCCAACACATGTTTTAATCGACGGCGTAAATTGCGGCTTTTCTCTTCTTTATTCTCGTGTTTTTCCTTTCGAGGTTCTTCATAAGCTGAAAGGGAACATGGTCAAAGTACAGTTTCGTGAAGCCGATGTGGCTAAGAAAATGTAAGTCTTCCATTTGAAATCCATTATTGGGACTCTTCATTATAATATTGCAATTCCACCGTATAATGATGTTTACTCTCCAAATAAACACAATAACAATTTAAAAAAAGATTTCTTTGACTCTAATTAAAATTACTATTTCTTTTATACTGTTTGACAAGTCTAGTTAATCAGATTATTGTTAATTCAAGAATATAAAAATAATACGTTTATTTTTGTTAAAGATAAATGTTAACAAGACGTACCAAGTGCGCCCCGAACCCACGTCTCCTGGCGCTGTTTTTATATCTTCTATTTTCATCGTCCATATTTACAGTCGATATATAACATGTATTTCTTTCGGATTTTGTCGGGCAACACATTTGATTCCTTTCATTTGCAATGTCTTCATATTGTGCATGAAAAAATTCTGGTCAAAATTGCTTTGTGGTTTTGCCAAGAATGTTGCTCAAGTTAATCCTAAAACTCAGGTTTTGACAATGTGATTGCTAAGAATAATAATCCCTTCTACTATAGACAGAGGGCCTGAAATTTTTGCGGAGGGGGTCTAGTCGATTACGTCGATCCCAGTGCACAATTAGTACTCATTTTATCAATTCTAAAAGGATGAAAAACAGTCTACCTCGGCGGAATTTGAATTCAGAACGTAAAGACGTGTGAGGTGTCCGATGTAAAGACGTCCGGTGTGCTAATAATCGTTTTTTCTAAAATAAACAAGAACTTTTAGGGAAAGGAGTATAGTCTTTAGGCTATCCTTCGTCTTTTAACTTAAATCAACCCTAGTATTTGGCAGATACTTATTTGGGTTAATGTTGACATTATTACCAAGAAACGAAATCGGAAAAAAAAAAAAAAATTAGTGCAACAGGTGTTAAAAAAGGTGTAGAAAACGAATCTGAAAGCAAAAATGTGCAGAGAGCAATGGGGGTGGGAAGAGACCTTTGGAAAATTCACAAGATCCGATGTTTTTCCCTCGTAACTTTGAGGAAAATCGATATCTTTCCAAGAAACGAATCTGAAATAAAAAAAATGCGTGGAAATCAACGAGGGCTGGGGGAACTTCGAAAAATTCACAAGACTCAAGTCTTTCCCTCGTAACTTTGAGGAAAATATAAACTTGGATGCTAAACATCTCTTTGAAGGGTTTGAGTCCTTACTTCTACTATACACACACACACACACACACACACACATGATAGGATGAAAGGCAAATATCAATCTTTGTGAGATGGCTGTAACTAAATATTAAGAAGGTATTTTGTTTGCTCCACTACTAACTCTGGAAGAATCGTTAGCATGCCGGGAAAAATGCTTAGTGGCATTTCGTCCTGCTTTACTTTCTGAGTTCAAATTCCATCGAAGTCAGCTTTGCCTTTTCGTCCTTTTGGGAAACCAATATGACCTTTTAATTATTCCCACTTTGCATTTTCAAGCATAATTTTGTTAGTAAACGTTTATTGTTCTAGAAACCCAAAATTTGTTGCATTTCTCTGATATGGTTAACTGACAGTTCCACAGTGGATTTGTCAGCGAGGTCATAGAAGTGTGATGAATCTGTTTGGCATTATCATAAAAAATAAACAAAAACGACAGTAACAGCTTTTTGTGTATCCTTTAATATTTAAAATGACTCTTCTACAATATAATTATTGCAGTTTCAGCAATGATCTTTCTGTCAATTTATATATATATATATATATATATATATATTACCAATAACAAACAAGAGGATGTGCACAAGGAATGTATGAGTTTGACACTCAGTAAAAAGAGAGTTTTTGACATTTTGAGCATATCTATTCATTGGAAAGGAGAAAGGAAAAAGTCCAAAGAAGGAAACGAAACTGCATATGTAGTTACACTGCTGAAGTATATACCTTTTTGTTTCAGTCATTTGACTGCGGCCATGCTGGAGTACCGCCTTTAGTCAAACAAATCAACCCTAAGACTTATTCTTTGTCACCCTAGTACTTATTCTATCAGTCTCTTTTTGCCAAACCGCTAATTTATGGGGATGTAAACACACCAACATTGGTTGTCAAATGATGGTGGGAAACAAACAGAGACACACAAACATATATATATATATATATATATATATATATATATATATATATATACACAACAGGCTTCTTTCAGTTTTCGTCTATCAAATCCACTCTGAAGGCTTTGGATGGCCCAAGGCTATAGCAGAAGACACTTGCCCGAGGTGCCATGCAGTGGGACTGAACCCAGAACTATGTGGTTGGTAAGCAAGCTACTTACCATACAGTAACTCCTGCACCTATTTTTATAAACTATATTCTTTTATTTGTTTGTCATTTGACTGTGGCCATGCTGGAGCACTGCCTTTAGCTGACCAGATCGACCCCAGGACTTATTCTTTGTAAGCCGGGTACTTATTCTATCAGTCTCTTTTGCTGAACTGGTATGGGGGGATGTAAACACACCAACATTGGTTGTCAAGTGATGGTGGGGGGACAAACATAGACATACAAATACAGACATATATATACATACAACCGGCTTCTTTCAGTTTCCATCTACTAAATCGACTCACGAGGGTTTAGTAGATGGAAATTGATGCTATAGTGGAAGACACCTGCTGATGTGCCGCGTACTGGCACTGAACCTGGAACCATGTGGTTGAGAAGCAAACTTCTTACCACACAGCCACTCCTGTGCCTATGGATCAAAACAGTTTAATTCAAATTTATTGGTACTCTGAGTTTCAAGCATGATGCTAGTCTTCAGCCATTTTGAATTTGAATGAAAGAAGTTAATTGTTATTACCATAAGGTGGGCTGCGATTGGTCAAGGAAGGTCACACTGTCGTGGATTGATGTTGGTATATCAGTATATCATCAACAATAGTTAGTTGGAAAAGACTGTGTGGTGGACAGGAAATAGGTCAGGTTGTTGGAAGGGGCGATATGTGTAAGTATGTAATTGTATGTAGGTGTGTGGATGCACTCATATGGTTTTGCATGCATGGGGGTATTGATGCAATTGTGCACGCCCACACACACAAACACACATGTATGAACATGCGTGTGCAGACATACACATGTACACAGACATTTATTTATATGTACATATGTATATATGCATGTATATTAGTGTGTGTGCACACACGCATGGGCATGCACATGTGTACTCATGCGCATGCATGAGTATACATGCGCATAACAAGGGATTGGTAATTGGCGGTCCTGCTCATAAGGTTGGTTGGTGATGGTGACCTTGGTGCAGGTGGTGCAGAGTAGTAGCTGGTACTAAGGTGGTATATCTGGGTTGTTGGCAGTCAGAGGCTTGAAATTTGCCAGAAGGGCATACTTCTGGTCACAGCAATAAGATAAATTGTTTTTCTTGTTGATGGATATTGTAGGTTGTTGGTGGATGTGCAGTTAGTAATGCCATTGGATGGTGTAAGATTGGCTCTGTATACTACAGCCCTTGAAAGGCAGGATCTTTCTAGAGGGCACATGGTGGGGTTTCAATAGTTGCAGGTTGGAGTTGGTGCAAGTGCATTTTTGTGTCTGTTGATGTAAGTGATTTTAGATGCAATGTTGTCTAAGCAGGAGTACCTCACTTTGACATTATGGTGGAGTTGAAGAGTTTGTAATACTTGTGGCCACTGGGGAAGTGTTTCTCAATTAATGACAGGAAGCCTCTAGCTATGTTAGTGGAAACTTCTAGGTTGAAATGGGGGTTATACTCTATAATTTTCCTTTTTCCAATCCTTTTGGGGTGTTTGGGGGTTGTCCACATACATGAGCTTCTCAGTAAACCTGCTCCTAGCCAAAGCATTATTGTAGTGGGAGGAGGGGGCCTTGTTAAAGATCTCTCTATTGGCCAAGAGATTAGATAATCATTTGCTAATGCCTGAAACCAGGTTTCTAATTACAGTGGGGGGATGGTTTGAGCTATTGTGGATGTATACTGTTTCCTTGTTAGGCTTCTTGTATGGGTAATACTTGTTTGTATTCAGGTGTAAGGTTATGTTCGAGAAATCGACCATAATCAGGTTGGTGGTAACTGTTATAGACAGGCCAAACTCCTTAAATATTTTTATCAAGTCCTTCCTGAACCTCTCCATGGTGTGGCTGATTATATGACTTGAGATAGCCCTCTATAGCCAGAATTGACTTTCTGGCATTCATGATAATTCTGATATCAAGATCACTAATGCTGGTATATTGCTCAGTAAAAGTTAGGGCCTTCAGAAGGAGGGGCTTAGATATGAATGGGTAGAAATCGACAATGTCAAATTGGGTGAATCTGCAGGCTGATTTATTCTCAATACCATGTAACCAGTTGATCACAGTTGCACTGAAGATCCATTCAGTCAGCTTTGTAGTCCTTTTGATATTGGAGTTGATATCCCCACCATGTGCCCTCTAGAAGGATCCTGCCTTTCAAGGGTCATAATATTCAGAGCCACCCTTACACCATCCGATGGCATTACTAGGTACAATATGGGTGTGACAGCTAATGGCTTCAAGGGAAGATACTCCCAATATATGCACTCATTCAAATCCAGGGACAGAGAGAATACCTTCCTGTCTCGTTTCCTCTGGAGACTCTGTGACCTCTGAGACAAAATACCCAGCATCAAGTGGACTATTGTTGACAGAGCGCCGCCATATTCACCCGGCACAGCTCTGCCACCACAAAAAACTGCATATCCTCCAAGAACCAGCAGTATCCATCAACAAGAAATACGATTTATCTTATTGCTGTTTCCAGAGGTATGCCCTTCTGGCAAATTTCAAACCTCTCACTGCTGACAACCTGGATATACCACCTTAGTACCAGTTGCTACCCTGCACCAAGGTCACCGTCACCAACTAACCCCATGAGCAGGACTGCCAATTACCAATTCCCAATGCTTGTTATGTGCATGTATACCCATGCTGTGCGAAAGTATGCATGTATATGCCCATGTGTGCATGCATATATACATATGTACATATAAATGGATATGCATGTGTGTATGTTCATATGTATATGTATGTGGGTGTGCATGCCCATGTACAGATGTGCATGCTCACATCAATACTCCCATGCATACAAAACCATATGAGTGCATCTACACACCCACATATACAACTACATACTGCCCCTTCCTCCTTCCAACAACTCAACTGATTTCCTGTTTATCACACAGTCGATCTCTTCACCATGCAGTATTTTCCAAATGACTGTTGTTGCTGGTATACCAATATACCTACATCATACCATGACACCATGTGACCTTCCTTGACCAATCATAGCCCATCATCATTTAACATCTGTTGTCCATGTTGGCATGGGTTGGATGGTTTGACCAGGGCTGGCAAGCTGCACCAGACTCCAGTCAGATATGGCATAGTTTTCTACAGCTAGATGCTCTTCCTAATGCCAACCACTCCAAGAGTGTAGTGGGTGCTTTTACGTGTTACTGGCATTTGTGTGTCACTGGTATCTGCTATAACTGTGAGTTTGCTCGGCTTGATGGGTCTTCTCAAGCACGACATAATACCAAATGTCTTGGTCATTGCCTCTGTGAGGCCCAACACTTGAAAGGAATCTGAAAGGAACTCAGCTACTATGCCTCCATGAGGCCCAACACTCAATAGGAACTCGGTCACTTTGCCTCTGTGTGGACAAATGCTCAGAAGGAACTCAGCCATTTTGCCTCCATGCGGCCCAATGCTTGAAAGGAACTCTGCCACTTTGCCTCCATGAGGCCCAATGCTCAAATGGTGCACTTTACATGCCACCAACATCAGCCACGACTACAATTTCACTTGGCTTGATGGGTCTTCTCAAGCACAGTCTATGTTTCACTGCCAAGTAGCATGGCTATTTGCTCACAGGCATCATACAATCTGCCTTTCACTTTGAGAGAGAGAGGCCCTTTGTTGCCAATAGAGGTAGGAGCTCTGTGAACTTTGCCCAGCCTATTCTTATTCTCACAGTTACACACTTGGATCATCCCCCTCCACTGCTAACTTGGTCACCAAGATAATGGAAGCTATCTACTACCTCTAGCTTGCCTGCCTGGCAGTTGATTGGGCCTATTTTCTGCTGCAAAAATGCCTCCCCCCATTACAAAATCCATGATATTATATAGTACTTATTTGTTACGATGAATTAACATTTATAAAACAATATTTTAGGAATAAATACTTTACTTACTGGTTTCGTACAGCCTGTAGTCCAAAATATATATTCTTAATGTTTACTTTTACGAAACCTCCTTATTTTAACTGTTTAATGCACCAGCTTCCTCCATTGAAACATTTCAAAATGTAATGTGTGAAATGAGATGTGATAAAAAAAAATACAATTGTTTAAAGTCTCATCTTTCTTGCTTTTGATGAGGCACCCCCACCCCTCAATTGGCACCCAGGGCACGTACCCCACCTCTCCGTTATGCTACTATTTATTGTACCTGTGCATCTTCCACACACAAAAGCTATTTTCCTTGTTAACTTTCTTCTGATATTGCTGCACCTCTTATGTGTCCAAAGCTTACACCAAGTACATCTTATGGAGTTACTATTTATGCCCTTTCTACATATCAAGCAGGGCCATCTACCTGAAGGGATTTGGGATTTGTCTGCCTTCCTACTTACCAAAACTTTGATTTTTGCTAGATTAACTCTAAATCCTTTTGTTTCTAGACCTTGCTTCTACACCTAGAACGTCTTCTCTAGTTGTGGTAGTGATTCTGCTATAAGAACAAGGTCAACAGCATAGAGGAGCCCCCTGAGGCAGCCTGTCTGTTATTGCCTGGAGGACTATAATGAACAAGAGGGAGCTGAGGACTGATCCTTGGTGAACCTCAACTTGTACCCTGAATTCTTTGCTGTACTCATTGTCGATCCTCACCTTACTGGTAGTGTCCCTGCACAAGGCTTGTACAGCTCTCACCAGCCACTCATCTATCCCTAGTTTCTGCATTGACCACTTGATAAAGGATCGGGGACCCTGACAAAGGCTTTCTCTGAGTCAAAAAAAGCCAAGTACAGAGAGGTTCATCTTTGGCTACATATTTCTCCTGTAGCTGCCTTACCAGAAATATAGCATCAGTGGTGCTTCTATTTGGCACAAAATAAAACTGCATCGCATCTAAACTAACTCTCTCTCTAATTAGTTGGGCTATCAAATTTTTTGATGTTGACAATGGTGTAAATATACCTAGATAAGTTCACAGTGCCCCATTTCCAGACTGTGAAATGTATTAGGTGCATTTTATGTGGCACCAGCACTGGTATCAATTCTGCTGTGGCAGACGGGTCTTTTGACATCAGGTATCTCGGTCCTTAGTCATCTCCTTCATAAGGTTCAATGGCTTGAGATCAGCCTTCAGTACTTCGTCACATGTCTTCCTGAGTCTCCTTCTTTTACAAGTTCCATTTACTATAAGTGATAAGCACTTCTGTATGCAACTGTCTACATTCATATGCATCACATGACTAAACCAGCACAGTCTTTTCTCTTGCACACTGCATCTAATTCCTCTTATACCTAGCTTTTCCCTTAGTATACTAGCACTCTGTCGTACATGTACACTTTCATTGCACATCCAGCGAAGCATACTAGCTTCATTCCACTTTTGCCTTTGCATGTCATCTGCATTCAGGGTCCATTTAGCATTGCTGTTCATATGCATCATACAATCTTCCTTTCACTTGGAGAAATTGACCTTTGGTTGCCAACAATGGTAAAAGCTCTCTGAATTTTCCCCATCCTATTCTTATTCTAGCGATTACACTTTCCAAGCATCCTCCCACACAACTAATTATCTCCCCTCTGTAGCAGAAATTGTCCAATACCTCTAAAGGGCCTCTGGGGCATTTGAGAAAATCGATTTCCTGAGTATCTGTAGTTTTTATGGCTCCTGTGCATCTTACACATACAAACACTATCTTTGATAACATTCCTATTATTCCACTGCACCTCTTGTGTGTCCATAGCTTGCACTGGGCACAATGTATAGAGTTCCTACCTACACCTTTTCTACATATTGAGCAGGGCCATTTATCTGATGGGGGACGAGTCCTGTTTAATTTCTTGCTTACTAAAACCTTAGTCTTTTCTAAGCTAATTTTAAGGCCTTTTGATTTCAGGTTTTGCTTCTACACCTGAAATTTCCTTTCTAGTTCTTTTACAGAATCTGCTATAAGAGCAAGATCATCAGCATATAACAGTTTCCAGGGGCAACCAGTCTTGAATTCCTCTGTTATGGCCTGGCAGGTGATGATTAATAGGAGGGGACTGAGAATCAAACTCTGATGGACACCTACCTCTACACTTTATCACTATACTTATGCTTAATTCTCACCTTACTGACAGAACCTCTTTACATAGCTTGTACAGCTTTCACAAACCATTTGCCTACCACTAACTTCCTCAGAGCCCATCATTTCACACAGCAGGGTTCTCTGTCAAAAGCTAAGTCAACAAATGCCAAGTACAGTGGTTTATTCTTGGTCAACATACACAGACAGATGTGCGCAGACCACATACGTATAAATACAAAACGAAAATATACACACAAATGCATGTGCACATGTATACGCAGTCTAGCTCGCGTGCAAAATCATTTGTATCTATATAGACTATAAGCTAAATTCATGGATAAGAACACCCCTTCCCCATCCATGAATTTAGCATATAGTCTATATGGGTACAAATGATTTTGCACGCGAGCTAGATTGCGTATACATATGTGCACATGCATTTGTGTGTATATTTTCGTTTTGTATTTATATGTATGTGGTCTGCGCACATCTATCTGTGTATGTTGATGTATATATGTATAATTTAGTATGAGTATGTACTGTTGTGAAATATTTTAATGCATTTTTATATTTTCTTTATTAATGACTATGTATTTTAACCAAAGATTCGATGTAAGGTTTTTTCCTCGACTTTTATAATTTTATATATATTTTTATATTTTATATTGAGCTCATTTTTGTTTATCGCTCGAATATGCCCGTTATTTGAAAGGACCAATCAAACAAGTCCATTTTTAAAGGTGTAGCGTTTATACTAGTCTTGATAGAATTGGCATATCGGTTCTATTTTAACAAAAACTGTCCGACAAATGGGAATGTGAAACTCCGAGTAACAGGTTTTGTTGAATTTCCGCTGCTTTTAAATAAAGTATATATATGTATATATATATATGTATATATATATATATATATATATATATGTATGTATTTATGTATATATATATGTATATATATCTATGTATGTATACATATGTATGTATATATATGT